>NW_024118729.1:0-9311 GCF_003073215.2 Triticum urartu
GAGATGGTGCTGGTGAAGATGTTGATGGAGATTGCCCTCTCCCGATGAGAGGAGCGTTGGTGATGACGATGGCGATGATTTCCCCCTCCCGGTGGGAAGTTTCCCCGACAAAATAGCTCTGCCAGAGCCCTAGATTGGATCCGCCAAGGTTCCGCCTCATGGCGGCGGAGTTTCGTCCGAAGAGATGGCTTATGATTTTTTTTCTCATCGAAATACTCCATATAGCAGAAGATGGCCATCAGAGGGCCACCAGGGGGCCCACGAGGTAGGGGGGCGCGCCCCCCACCCTCATGGGCAGGGTGTGGCCCCCCTGGTGAACTTCTTGCGCTCAGTATTTTTTATATATTCTGAAAACGTCTTCCGTGAAGTTTCAGGACTTTTGGAGCTGTGCAGAATAGGTCTCTAATATTTGCTCCTTTTTCAGCCCAGAATCCCAACTGCCGGCATTCTCCCTCTTTATGTAAACCTTGTAAAATAAGAGAGAATAGGCATAAGTATTGTGACATAATGTGTAATAACAGCCCATAATGCAATAAATATCGATATAAAAGCATGATGCAAAATGGACGTATCAAGGGGGCACCTAGAAGACACAAGTTTCTCTTAACTGTGTGCGGTGCCCCCTCCATAGATTACACCTCAGATTATATAGTCGTGGTGCTTAGGCGAAGCCCTACGCGGATCACATCAACAACATCGTCACCACGCCGTCGTGCTGACGGAACTCTTCCTCGAGCATCTGCTGGATCAAGAGCTCATGGGACGTCATCATGCTGAATATGTGCTGAACACGGAGGTGTCATACATTCATTACTTGGATCGGTTGGATCGTGAAGACGTTCGTCTACATCAACCGCGTTACTAAGGCCCTGTTTGGTTCGGCTGTGGATTTCTAAAAGAAGCTGTGAAAAATCTGCTGTGGAAAAACAGTTGTGGAAAATCTGATGTAAAATAGATGTAGGTCATTTGGCAAACCAGCTGATATAGCTTTTTCAGATTTTGGCCCGCATCGGAATCGGATTTTGGAAAGCACGTCCTGGGCTGCTTTCGCTTTTGGTTCAGATTTTGACAGCGGATTTCTGGAATCGGATTCTGCTGGGTTCGCCCTTTGGTTCAGATTCTGCTGCGCGGCAGCGGAATCCGTCGATAAAAGCTGAACCAAACAGGGCCTAAACGCTTCCGCTTTCGGTCTACGAGGGTACGTAGACACACAATCCCCTCTCCTTACTATGCATCTCCTAGATAGATCTTGTGTGATCATAGGCAAAAAATTTGAAATACTGCGTTCCCCAACAGTTGGGACTCCACAGCTTTGTTGTATCTTCTGCTATATGGATTGAGGTAATAGTTTTTACGTTACTCTATACATGTGATTTACCTCTGTTATAAATCCTCGAGTACTGTGTGTGTGAGCATACCGATCCAGGGATGACACTTAAGCACAGAGACTTCGATCCATTCGGGTCGGGTCGCTACAGAAGAAGGCCTTGGCGAGTCTAAGCCTATGAACGAAAGCAGCAAGGGTGCGTGGAGCGACTGATGTTGTTATGTTATGCTCCAACTTCAAGTATAAAGAGGGAGGCTAACTTCTGACGAGCGAGCGGAGCGAGGCACGTCACCGGTAGGCTTGGACCGAAGCAGAGCATAGCGAGTCTGGAGTTAGCCCATGGGCCACCACCCCCGACAAAGACCGCGGTACGGATCAGTATTGACCTAGGTCACCTATGTTATATATACCTCTTGTAAGCCACCGCACAGGATAAGTTGATCAATTGTAAATCCCCGGTGTGTGTAACCTCCCTGATATACTGAAGTTTGGCTAGCTGGCAACCGTAGTGTTGGAGGGGTTTTCCACTTTAAAATCTCATGTCCCCTGCTTGTTCTTCGTCGAGTTGATTTGCTTGTCGTATCTCTAACATATGCGGATGGGGTCGGCGGTTGAGGGAGGGTTGCCGACCAGAGCAGTATGAGCAAGAAGCTCGAGAAGGTTCAGGTTTGCCTCTACATCCTCTCTCTCGCCCCACTTTGTCTCATTGACTAGGGCGTCGGTTGTAGGGGCACCACTTTGTCTCATCAATTATATAGCCTCTAGCAATGCGATTTGATCTAAAGTGGTCACTGAGGCCTTTGTATTCTTTGATTTGTAGATTGGATACAAATGGTTCAGCAAAGAGGGAGTGTGCAACCGCAACAGAGATAAGGCCATGGAGCAAGAGTGTGTGGCTAGGCTGTGCAAATTTTCTCCCTTGAGGTATGCCTCCATCTCATTGGGACAAGGATTGACTTGTCTGCCACAGTTTTGCTTCGTTCATGTGTTGCATATATAGTCCTGATTCCGTAAAAAGAGAATATGCAGTCCCATCAAATATGTTCAGTTTGGAGGGCCCGATGGTGGTAGCTATCATGTTGTGTCTGTTCCATGATTTCTTCAAATGGTTCAGGTGTAAATCTAAGGCCATTTGCTGCCTCCTTTTTCTAGGTCTACCTTATGCAGAAATTCTCTCATTGTTCTACTTCTATCTTACAGAAAGCAAGTATTTTCTGTTGATGAGCTTGTAGTGGGAGGAACTAGGAAAGAAGCACAAACGACAAGCTGCTAATATATCTGTAATAAATTTGGTATGTGAGTTTTTGCCATATTCCATGCTCTCTTGAATCTGGAATCAATAGGTGTGCATTTTAACTCACAAATTTCTTTTGATGTGTTGTAGCATATAGCAGAGGGGTATGGTACTTGTTGTTGACATAAAGTTGTCCACCTTCAAGATTTTTACTTTCTGATTATGAAAGTTGAAGCATAGTTGTCAACGGGGTTATGGTAATTGTTGTTCACTTAATGAATATAAATTAATAAATTTCATAAAGATGGCTGCTGAGTGGTAAAATTATTATTGTTTCACATTGAAGCCAAGGTCAACCTATGTGTTTTTGCATGTTCATCCATTCTAATGCGGTCTTTTGTGTGGATATGTTGCATGTTTTTAATTGAAGTGGGCTATGATTCATGATGCTAGATGTTTCGTTTTACTTCCTCTATGTATTGGCATGCTGTTTATTTGTTTGCTGATGGTATTGATAAACCCGTGTTCAGCCGGGGCATTGTGCTTTGTTCGTCCTCGTGTTTGTCACCTATTCTTTACCATGGCTCCCCTTTGTTCCATATGGTCTAGGAACTGCAAGGTTGCTACTTATCGTGGCCAAGTTTTTTACACGCGTAGCTAAATCCAAAGTTGTTTCCGTATTCAGAATAATATGAACAAAATTTAGTGGAACACAAGTGTGCAGGCTGCCAATTTAGTGCTCAGGTGCATCCACTCTTGATTTGTAGTTCATTGGTTAATTTAGAATCTAGAAATGAAGTCCTCTTTGCTTATGGATTCTCCACTTTTTTCAGGGGAATTGCTTTCTAAGTACATATGGAGACACTGATGTTTGACTTACAATGTTGTTTGACACATTGCTCTGCTTAAAGCTCTCACTGATGGATTTGCAGTATGCCTGAACTTGGACTCTGCCCAAACCAACAGAGTTGTGAATGAGCTCTGCTAGCTATGCTATATATATTTGACCATTTCTAGATTGTCTCAGCTCATGCCATGAGCTTGGGTAACGTGTCACTATAATGCGTAATGTCTATTACTTCGAAGCACATTCAACTCCCACAATCAGTAATCAACATGAAAACTTAAGAAACAAAAAGTTTGTTTGACAGAAATCAATGTTCAGGAAAGCATGAAGCATAAGCGAAGCGACAGGCTGACGCTTAGAGCAATGGGCTCTTAACCATTTTAAAAAATAGAACTGCAGGTTTTGGAGGTTGTTGACCAATAATTAACCTGAGTAGACGATGCAAGACCTTGGGAAAGTTGGTCACATATTTCCTGAATGTGTATTGGCCTGTGTTGTCGCGATAGCATAGAGTGGCAGTGTGAGTAATCCTTAAGCGCTAATATTGGCTCTCAAGTTTCTCCTACGTGTATATTCAGTTCTGAAACATGCACATACCAGAGGGAATCCATGGTAGAATAAACTGAGAACCAAAAATCTAAGCATCCTTTGAACCTACTAATGAACACTACCTGGGCACTATGCAAAGAGACAAAAGAAAAGGCATTAATAAATTTCTAGGTGTGCCAACTTTTAGTGTTATCCTTCATATGCCAATCTCTATACGCTCTAAGTTAGCCAATACATACCAAATCATTTTAGTTTGACTTGTTTTAGTTTTGCATAAAGCAAGCAATTGACACAATGTTTGCCGCCGTATCTCGCTCATCGTCTTCTCTTTTTTCGGTAAGCTACCACGGCCACAACAACACGAACAAAACTATCCTTGGGCACATGAAAATACAAGAAAATACTGAACCTACTCTATAGTATAAGAGGGCTCAGTTATCACCTCAGCTCACCTGGGAAGCAACACTCTGGCAACATGTATGCCTTATTCTCCAAATATACAGATAGGAAAAGGCAAAGTTCAACAATGCCATAATAGTATTCATGGACATCACAAATCACTGGTCAGTGCAAAAACTATACAGAAAACAAAAAGGAACAAAACACAGACAGATTTTTACACCTAAATGGAATTGTCAAATGCAGAAATAACATGTGTCCATTTTTCTCCAAATGAACAGATAGGAAAAAGGCAGGTGGAAGTGTTAGAGTGTAGCATTTTTGTAAGCATAATCTATATCCATTCCTATTGGGAACATACCCATGTAGGTTTTTGTAAGCATGATACTGTAGGAGCATACTATTAGGACTTATGTAGATTGGCGATTCTAGACATTGGCATGGGAATGGTCTGCATCCTATATATGGTCTTAGTGCGTTTTAAAAAAGCACGTGTTAGATAACTGTCAGCACAACGGTTTCTAACCAATAGAAAGTTACTCCCGTTGGTATATATGAGGCAATGTCTAATATTTTCTTAGAATAATGGTTTTATTAATTGGATAATTATCACTTTCACGGTGCACCTACTTTCATAGATGTAAAATCTAGGACTCTCTATAATGTGCCTTCAATATCTATTCAACAGTTGAATAGCAAGATCAAATCATTCTCTTGAAGTTATTATATCATGCTCTCTAACTCCTTGACATTTAATTCCAGTTAAAAAAATCTTGTTCATAGCAAAAAATATATTTTATAGAAAAATAGCCCTTTATTCTGTTTATTATCTCTAGCTACTTCTACTATAGTCCTTGCTTAATACTGATGTTTGTTTTGTGATTGATCCAGGATATTTTGTGGCCCAAGTTCCCTACAGAATAATGCCCGGTCTAATTTCAACAGTGGGCATGACAACCTCAAACTTCTCTCTTCAATATTGAAGAAGTGGCTTACTCGGATCAATGGGCATGCACTTAGAAAAATAGGTAGAGAGTACGAGATATTCCTAGAGTAAATAAAGGGCATGGTGTGCTGATACATTAGATAGAAGCAAAATGTTATTTACTAAGCTCTTGTTGTTGTATCCTCAGACATTTTCTTCCACCTACCATACCCCAGTATTGAATATCTACTTTCCCACCATTGTACAGGAACTGATGTTACTATTTGTGCATACTCTTTGTCTTATGTGGGCTTTCTTTGAAAAAACACGCCTTTATATTACCCAAATAACATAACAAATTATGCATCCTCAAGTATAAATTTTAAGAGACGAGTCTTAATTTTTCATATAAATGGGTTACAATTTGTATGGATTCAAATCGGACTCTGTCATTTGGTGCACTAAATCTATGCATGCAGAGAAATCCGAGGTAATAGGAAGGGAGGAATCTCACCAGTTTCACAGCCGCAGAGTGTTCACTAGGTAGCATATGAGCCTTTCAAATACCCGTGCCTCCATATGTGCAAGAAGTTTTTCTTTTCATCCACATGCAAAATAAATTTTTAATAGAAACACGCCTGAAAAACCCTCCTTGGCAGGTTTATACATGTCGTAAAAATAAATTCTTTTTCATACATAAAACTCAGAATTCTTAGCGTGTGCATTTCCCAGAAATGAATACTAAAAAGATATCCTTCTTTCAAATTTTTTTACTAAAAAGATAAAGATATTTACTACACAAGATGATTTAAACATGGGCTTTCTGGTACCAAAGAATGTGCATACGCATCCAGTTGTGAACAATAAAACACCATTTTTTTCTCCTAAGGAAAATTAGAAACCAACTAAACATAGATTTAATTTAAATAGGGCTTTCTCCTACCAAACTAAAATGTGTATATACATCGTCTGCCCCTAAAGGAAACTAAATCATGCCTTCTTTTTTCATCGTGAGCATTTGACATCCACACCTAAACCAAAAAAATTCATCGCCGACTTGTGGTTTGTATGCTTGAAAATAGCTTCTAAACTGAGCTTGAAAATTCTTATGTGTAGTGAAATTGTATCTAACACTTTGTAATGAACAAATGAAACACGTTTCAAATAACTCTTAGTTTAAATCGACACATCGTGCCATTTGACATCATAATCATAAATGGTTGCTAAAGAGTTTGATTTGATAAAGTGGTTGCATCCGCTGTTTCAAGTCTGGACTATTCCTCCGTGCTAAAACTTAATTTAATTTTCAAAACACTTCGTGTTTGAAATGGACATTGTGCTATATGGCGTAATGGGCCATTTGTGTTACCATGCATGCCTAGAAATCTAAAATAATAGGAAAGGAGAAATATCACCAGTTGAGTATGCTTCTCCTGCCCAAAGAAGGAACCGAGGAAGAAAAGAAATACATAGGCACCATGGATGCAGGCATTGCCACTTCATATTCTAATCCGGACGGGCCACACAAAGAATTGTTCCTGGACCAGGCTAGGTCTCCGGACGGCCCACACAAAGAATTGCTCCTGGACCGGGCTAGGTAACATATGGGCCTTTCAAATACCTATGCCTCCATATGCACAACAGAGAGTTTTTTTCGTGCACATGGAAAATAAAAGTTTAGTGCAAACACTGCTAAAATATACATCCTTAACTGGTGTATACATATTATGCAAACATGATTTTTTTTTCAAACTCAGATTTCTCAGCGCGATAACCATATTTTTCAACTAAAAATGCTTCCTTAGCTGGTCTATGCATGTTATAGAAATATGATTTGTTTTTTCAAACTCGGATTTCTTGGCGTGGTAAACATATTATCAATATAATATGACTTAACACATGGGCTTTCTACTATCAATATCGAATATGTCCTCGCAAAATGAAACTATTTTCATCGAAAACATGACTTTAGCAGATCTCTGCGCCATTTGACGCAATCGGTCAACTAGTATTTCAAAACAGGCGAAAGCCTGGAGACAATGTGTCAATTACATGAAGCTTGTAAGATGCACCAAGGTGCAAGGCCACAAGCAGCCTAGGGAGGAAAGAAAAGGAACAGGAGGAAGGGGAACGGAAATTAGGTTACAGCAGACCTATACAAGAATTAGCCATCAATCAAGTGAATCCAAGTTTACAGGTCATCCTTGTCTTGCTGCTTTCTAGCCATGTTGCTCCAAAGACGGATCATGTTCGCGGCATAAGACCTGATGTAAGACTCCATCCAACATTTAGAATTGAAAACACTATCATTCTGTGCATGCCACGGCGTGATGGCGCAAGCAAAAAAAAAGTAATGTTCCATTTACGCTTGAAAGCAAGCTGGTGAACAACATGCTCCACAAAATACATGATGTCAGGCGATAAGCATGCCAAAGGAGTGAGGAACACCTTGTTCCAAAGAGCAGGGGTTGTACGACAACGAAGCACCAAATGGTCAATAGATTCAGAACCAAATGGTCAATAGATTCAGAGGCCGGGCAAATATCATAGTCAGCATTTGGGGCAACCACCGACCAGCTTTTCCTGGCCATATTCTCTTTTGTACTGAGGCATCCCCAGAAGGCCAACCAAAGAAAAACCCTGTGCTTCAAAGGTATTAAGGAATTCCAGATCCAAAGCTCAAAGGCACAATTCACACCACGAAAGGTGAGCAGTCGTTAGAAATAGCTTGTGTTGACCTTATTACAGGTAACAGAGGGGGTGCGTGCATCTTTATGTGAGCTGACGGGAGCCATGGCCACAATGAGCTGATTCAGGACCGGAAGTTCATCAACTGTCGTCTGGGAGAGGTTTGGGTGCAGTTGCACATCCCAAACGCCTTGGGAGAACTGGAATTGGATGGAACAGTACTGATTTCTAGCAAACGAATATAACATGGGAGCACAGGCCTTAACCTTCAACATCTAACCACTGATCATGCCAAAAGGAATCAAGAGCACCGGAACCAATCAAGCAATGAGAAGAAATAATGGAGGGAGATGCAGTCCTTGAAACCCTTCCACAAGGCCGTGTTTCTGTTGCTAGCACCATGGGATAGAGAATCCTTACAGTACTTGGATAGGTTTGAGTCGAATACATGAGAGAAGCATTGTCTGACGGTCTGGACGGACTTATCATCAACTATACATGAGAGAAGCGTTTATAGTCACGATGAACCTAGAATCTCGGTGTGATACTCGTGCTAGTGTGATTGCTTGTTATCCATGGATCTGGATCGATTGTGCGTCTCGGACTAATCAATCTAACACGACACACACGAATAATAGCCAGTGACGTGTTTTGCTCTGAATTTGTGGGTGGTCACGCGGTGATACGACATCCCTTTCAGCGAGTGACTTGGGCCCAGCCGAGCTTGTACTCCGTTGTAGGCCTAATTTGCTCGTTCGGACACGTGGTTTCAGCAGTGATAGGTAGTCCCGTAACACGTCCTGGTAACACAAATGTCAGGCCAGTACATGCATAGTTATCCCCCCCTCTTTGGAGGGGGTACACTGATTGGTTGCATGAATTGACGCCCACCCACCATTTGGGAGGTGGATCCAGATCGAGATCGTCGATGATGATGTCGTGACCATGCCCTATCAACCTCGTCGGGTCGGGTGCCTGTGGCGCGTATGGGGTGCTCACTTCACTGCCAAAAATATTTGTGCCATTCAGCGGTCGACAGTATCGTCACCTCCCGATTTCCTGGCCGTCGCGCCACCAGCTTCTCCACGCTGCCGTGGCCACCTGAACGATCGACCCCACCGTTCTCGCCATGCCCGGAACTAATCCGGTCGCCTAATCATCCACGGGGGATTTATCCTGGCCACTTGTCACGCCATTTCAAGCTTGGCCCTGCCTGCTATAAGGCCACACCGCAGACGACACGCACACGCCTCAGTAAAACGACGGCGAGGGCGATGGAGAAGCCAGCTCGCAGCTTCGGCGGGGGGTCCTCCGGGGGGGCGGGGGGCGACCCGCTGGCGCC
>NW_024118730.1:0-9135 GCF_003073215.2 Triticum urartu
TTGTGAAGCCATTACATGCCTGCTATATCCTTTGTCTTCACAACGTAACTGTATGATTTGTTTGGCTTCATAACTTCTTCCTACCTGATCCTTATTACACTGCAGCTACTTGTCATTGTGCTTTCACTCTATTGAATACTTGACCATGGCTTGTCTAGTGTAATCTAACTTCCGCTGCATAGTAATAGGCATATCTCTGCTGTTTGTCTTCATAACTTCCACATTTTGAAGACCTTCATAAAAATCGCCTATTCACCCCCCCTCTAGTCGATATAACGCACTTTCACATATGAAAAGAGAAGGGAAAAAACCTGATGAAAACCATCAAAAAGAAATAAAAAGAAGAAAACCCAGTGAAAACGAGAAAGAAACAAAAAAACAAGAGAAAAAAGAAAAAGAAAATCCAAAGAAAACCGGTGCAAAAGAATGGAAACAACGAAAACACAGAAAAGAAAAGAAGAAAACCTGAGAAAGAAAAAAATCAAAGGAAATGAAGACACAAAAAGGAAAGAAAAAACCAATAAAAAACAAAAACAAAACAAAAAAATGGAAGAGAAAAAACAGATAAAACAGAGAAAGGAACGAAGAAAATTAATGAAAAACCCAAGAAAACAGAAAACCCCAAAGAAAACCGGGGAAGAAAGAAAGAAAAACAAAAGAAAGAAAAAACAAATAAAACCACCGCAGCGAACACATAAAACAACATGCAAGCAAGCGTAAACAAAAGCTAGAAATGGGCCGGTCCAGCACTTTACACTACATGAAAAGGTTTAAGCGAGAAGAGAGAAAGTCTTGGTATAAGCGAGATAATAGTTCTTGCGTAGTTACAGGGAATGTTTGTTGTTAGGCAAGAACGCAAAAAAAAGCACACCTGTTCATCCAAAAAAGTATTTTTTTTTCAAATTTGCCAATATTTTTTTCTTCAAGTCAGCAATCATTTTCTAAATTCCTGAACATTTTTTGAACTTGCATTTGTAGCTCCTGTTGGGCCGGTCTTGAGGGTGCTCTCCTTGGTCCTGTCATAGTTTTAAATAGTGTGCTATCTCACCGCTATATCGTTTGAAGAGGCATCACATGCAGTAATTTAACACGTTGTCATAACTGCTATTTAACTATCCACGACCACGTTGGAGACTCTCATTCCAGGAGCGTCCTGTCTAGTCCATTGCAAACTAGAATACTTGCTGCAATAGTTTTCATTTTATTTTATGACAGCACGGGGAGCAAGTGCAGGCAGGCCTTTCGGCACGACGACCTATCGCAAGCCCATGATTTGGAAGAAGAGAATTGGGCCTCTGCTCTCTGTTCTTTTACGGAAATAAGTCCACACCATCTCGGGTCCCTGTTCATGTGGCACTATGTCGACATGCCGGAGTTCGAAGGGGAAGAGGAGGAGGCGAGGCTGCAGTATGTCGGGACAAGAGCAGTTCTTCTCTGGTCCCAGGTGGTGTAGACACCCGGCAACTCTTAGAGGCCATTGCATGCAGGGAGGCACTTACGCTTGCCGAAGACCTCCAGTTGCATCAGGCAGTGATCGCATCAGATTCTAAACAAGTCATTGCGGGCATCAAGAAAATATCTAGTGGCAGATATTAAGCCGCAAAAAAATCAAGAAAATATCTAGTGGCAGATATGGAGCTATCATTAGCGAGATTGATTCCTACTCAGCTCAATTCCAAATTTCCAATGTGATTTTACATTTAAGCGTCGCTAGGTCCGGGACGCCATGTCTGATTTGACCAATCCCATGACCAGAACCGTATCTCACATTCAAAGGTTTTTCATGAATAAAACTTGGTTATATCCTAGAAAAAAAGCTGCGCGTGATACGAGTGTGCGGAATATTGTTATTGTTGCGTCCGACTTACTGCTATGGCGTGCTGCCGATTAGGAGGAAGCGACACCTCGCTGCTCTTCTAGGTCCTGCATGCCGCTGCCGGCCTGCCACCACGAGCAAGGTGGAAGACAAGTAGACAACCCTGCTGGTAGAAGTAGAGCGCCATGTGCATGGCTGCAAAATTCACCTGCGGTGGCTTGTATTCCACCGACTGTGTATGGTTCCAAGCATCTCTGCTTGTAGACAAGTAGTACGAGGTTCTGGGCATCGCGTTACTGTGGAGATCGCACAGGAAGTCTCTCTCTCAGTCTTCCGGGCATCGATCAGCAATTCAACAGCGACCCCCAAACCTGACCGGGATATTTTGCTTTTACCATATGCAGGTTCGATGTGGCGAGCGAATAGGATCTTATTCTTATCCCTGCCGCCTCAGATTTACGCTGTCTCTGCATGCTCCACCGCCAGATGCCCGCCTGAGTGGAGGACGGCCGGCCGGTCGCCATGCCACGGACGCTTTCATGGGCCATATCCACCATCACAACGCGGATATAATAAGCATCTTCTGTAAAAGCGAATCCACGCAAGGCCGTACGTACATGAGGCACACTTGCACAGATCGGAGAAGCAGAAAGAAACAGAGAGCGAGATGGCGATGCCGTTCAGCGGCCATTGCCACGGCTACGTCCAGCTCCGGCCCCAGCCCCCACATGAACCTCCACCCCCACAGCTCCGGCTACGCCGATGTACATGCTATTGGTAAAAAGAAATTGAAAAATAAATGAGAATGCCAAGCTTAAGTTTGCTTGCTCGGGCGATGGGGATACAGATCCTCTGACTCGGGAAGGGAAGTCAGGGCGCGCGGCAGGAGATGGAGAGCGAAATGTTGGCAAAAAAATTTGTTCGACCGGCCCTCTTTTTCCCTATCAAAATGCTTAATTCCGAGTTGAAGCGTCTCAATGGCTCCTATAACAACAACATTAGCTCGCGGTCAAACCGAAAACTCACGAATTGATGAGTTACGATGAGTATAATTATGTTTTTACTAATTTTAAGTCAGCGGGGGTTTTCTTCAGTCTCAATCAAGTCAGAACATTGCTACTCAAGTTTAGAAAAAGCTAAGACTTCGCCCTTCCTCAGAAAAATGCAACAAAGTTTTTTTTGCGGGAAAATGCAACAAAGTTAAAAGGTGCAAGTTACATTTTTCATTGAATTGAAGTTGCTTTCTGAATCGATTGACAATTCAAAAAAGCCTAGTCGACTTACCGAAGCCCCTTGGTGCCATCGACATCCTAGACACGGTAAATTCACAGGAGATATTTTTTAAAGATGACTTCAACACGAATTGTCTCTCCCCACAAGCCTTCTGTTGTACTGGAATCCCCCAGTTGATGATAAAGACAAGATGCCCAACTCTTTTTGGGTGCAACTAGGTACCAGAACCATAACTTATGGCTTGATAACCAAGTAGTTCTACCATTCAACATGGCTTGATGGGTAGGCCAACAGATTACGCCCCTCCCCAAAACATTACCGATCGTCATCTTTTGGAGTTGACTTTTTTTACTTTACCTAGACTAGCCTAACAAAATCGTTTGGAAGTTTTTTTGAGAGAAAATCATCTAAAAGTTGACCACTAGATTTATCTCGCTCTATATGCCGGTCCGACCAACTAGGCACTCTCAACCTTTTCTGGGAGGCATGTTGCCCCCAAACATGCAAACCCTTCGCACGGTAGACCATTTAAAATTACCTATGGACTACTGACAAACTCACAAGTAGATGATCACCTCATCAGCTTTGCAAGTCCACCATTGAGTCACTAGTCCACATTTTTTTTATCGGCGGTGCTCTAGGCATGTGAGGTCTACCATCCCTTCTTTTCGAAACATTAACCTCTTTACTATTCTACAATGCATGGGGGAAATGTGTCCTTCGTGGACGCTTTCTCCTGGCAGCCTAGTGTGCCCACCAACTGTGTGCAGTGATATGTTCTTGCTTGCCGGGAATTTTACAAAGCACGAGCACTTATGTCTTCAACAACAAGTTCTCAATACCTACCATTGCTCGCGGTTGCTAATATTAAAGAGGAAAGATGAGCTTTGGTTTTCAGAATTCTTTTTGTGTGTTTAGGGGTTCTAGGCCATAGATGGTTCCTCTCATCGGCTTAAGAGAGGAACCATCTATGGCCTAGCACTATGATAATCATTGAGTGGCCTCTTTGGTTAATTGAGAAGGTTGAGAGGAACCTTATTTTGTGTGTGTGTGCCGGGGGGGGGGGGGGTGTCAACCCGACAAGCCGAGGCATGGGACCGCCCTCCCTATTGATGATGCAACTCAAAGCATCTTAAACACTTACGCGAATATGGGCGATGGCATGACTACAAAACTTTGGAGATCGGTGGCTCTTGGAGACGCCTTTTGCAATTGTCGTGCCAAACCTTCTAAAGTGTTTTACTAAAAGGAATATCTCGGGGGCTGATGCTCTTACGATGATGCCTGGATGAAGTTCATGAAAAATGATCTCCCTCAGACTTCCCTTCATGAACTCACCATGATATCAAAAAGGTTGTTCCACGGTCTTCTGCTTGGAACAAATGATACATTGACTTGGTGATGGACTAAAAACGGGATCTATTCGACAAAATTTGCATGCATATTTCAGTTATTTGGCTTGCACTTGATTGATTTCAGCAACCTTATTCGGTACATCTTTTGCTCTGCTTAAATGCAAGATTTTCGCCTGGACAAGGGAGGAGTTTAGCTCCTGACAATCTTGAGGAAAGGGTTTGGCCACGTCGTAGTTGTTGTCAACTTTGTTTCAACAGGATAGAAACGACATGCCATTTACTCACCTCGTGTCAATTTTCTATTGGATTGTGGAAGAGGCTAGGTAGGCACCTAACTTTGCTACCTCATCTTTCACATATTAGCGGAATGTCAGGATAATTCCTTCTCAAAGGTTGCTTCCATGTAGCGCAATTCATTGGTCATTCTCATTTGTTGTTCCCTTCTGAAAGAAAAACCGATTGGATTTTCAATGCAAGATGCCAGTTGGTGGATAAGTTGTATCGGTTGATTATTGATGAATCATGCCGCTGGGCTAGAACAAGTAGTCTCTCGGTGACTGTTGAGATGGCGAATGCAGAAGACTAGGGTTGAACCTTCTCTAAACCCTGGCAACCAATTGGCTATATGTGTAGTCCTATCTTCGGGGGAAGGAGAGCTGAGCATGCATAGACTCTGGTGCAACCGCTGAGAGATGGTCATTCGGGTTACAACACAATAATTAGATTAGTGACACATGAGGCATCATGATCATGTGTTCTTTTTGTTGTTTCAACCTTGTTATGGGTTTAATTGATCTTTTCCTCCATTTTGTGATCTTGGGTTATTAAAAAAAAGCGATAATAGAATGTTGCATAGTCTATCCATGCAGTGCCTGTGGTTTCTATACTCTTTTCGAAAGAAAAAAAAATTCTATTTTTGTGACACATTAGCACAAATTTTCAAATCATTTCACTATAAAATATGATAAGTAAGCATCCCCCCAGGCCCGGGAAGAAAATAGACCATCAAATATGGCTCGCGAATAGGATCTTGGCCTTATCTTCCAATAATCACAAGATGCTTGGAAATTTGGACATACTCCATACAAGATGCTTGGAAATTTGGCGAGTAATGCTACACGTACAAACGAGTTACAAGGTTTTACAAAGAGGGTTAATTTGATTGGTAAATAGGTGGGGAGACGGCCCATCCCCCTGAAAATTAGGGGGGGGGCAAGTTTATGATTGGTTAGTAGATGAAAAAAAATCCTAGTCAGCGTGTAATTGCGTGTAACTCTTTGCATGTTTAGCATTAGGCTGACCATAGTGGGGGTGACATAACCGGTAACATGCACTTGGGACTAACAAACATACTTATGTGGCACACAATTAAAGAAGAGAGAGAAGGTTAGAGTAACATAAGTAGATACCGTATCATGTTAAATGCTATGCTACTTTGTGTCATGCATGGCAATAAATACGATCACCTATGATACTATTTTATGATACTATGCATTATGAAAGTAATATCATACACTAGTATCATATGCATGATACTAGTATATGATACTCCCCACTATGACCAGCCTTATTGTTCCCGCCACGCATGGAAATTAGGTCCGAATCACTAGATGCTTGACCCGATATAAAGTTAGAGCATATATCCATCTGCTACGATACCACTACCAGGCACAAATGCTGGCTCCCGCCCTCGCCACGGCGCCTATAAAACCCTACCTCCCAAGGCCACAGAGGCACACCAGCACAAAGCAACTAGCAAACCAAGCAAGCTAGCCGTAGTAGTCAGAGCAAGCAAGCAAGCAGCCATGTCCATCGTCAAGCGTGCTTTGGGCTTCGGCGGCGGCTACGGCCAGAGCAAGCCCGTGATAAGCTACCACACCCACAACTCCGACTCGGTGACCACCGTCGTGACGGAGATCAGCCACATGAGCCTCAACGAGAAGCAGGCGGGGTACAAGACGGCCTCCCTCACGGAGCTGTGCAGCGAGGACGCCGAAGTGCAGAAGCACGGCTACGGGCAGCAGGCGTACGGGAGCGACGTCGGAGGCTACGGCGAGCAAAAGGTGTCGTCGTACCAGCATGAGAGCGGCGCCGGAGGGTACAGCGCTCACCACCACGAAAGCTCCGTGCAGAAGCACGGCGGCTACGGTGGGCAGAAGGCGTCGTCGTACCAGCATGGAGGCTACGACGCTGCCAGCCACGACAGCACCGGCGCCACGACGCAGAAGCATGGCTACTGTGAGCAGAAGGCTTACCAGCATTATGGGGCCGAGGCCCACCATGACAGCTCGGCGCAGAAGCATGGCTACGGCGAGCAGAAGGCGTACGGTGGTCACCACCAGGACAGCAAGGTCCAGAAGAGCGGCTACGGCGGCGAGCATACGGCGTACCAGCATGAAGGCAATCTCAAGGGGTACACCGCTCTCCACCAGGACAGCAAGGTCCAGAAGCATGGCTACGGCGAGAAGGCGCACGGCTACGGCGAGCAGAAGGCGTACGTGGACTGCACGGTCCAGAAGCCCGGCTACGGCGAGCACAAGGCGTACGAGCATGGGAGCGCCGCCGCCGCCCTCCACCACGACAGCTACGGCGTCGTGAAGAAGCACGGCTACGGCGGCGAGCAGTACCAGCATGGCGCTGCAGCGGGAGGGTACGACGGCGTCCACCACGACAGCTCGGTGCAGAAGCACGGCTACGCCGCTGGGCAGAAGGCTTACGCGCACGATGCAGATGCCGGAGGGTACGACGCTGCTTTCCACCCTGGCGGCGCGAAGCAGACGAAGCACGGCTACGGCGCTGGGCAGAAGGCTTACGCGCACGATGCAGATGCCGGAGGGTACGACGCTGCTTTCCACCCTGGCGGCGCGAAGCAGACGAAGCACGGCTACGGCGGCGGACAGATGGCTTACCAGCATGGTGCCGACGCCGGAGGGTACACCAGTAACACCACTTTCTACCACGGCGGCGTGGCGCAGAACGCGTCGTACCAGCAAGGGCGCGCCGCCGATGTCGTCCAGAAGCAGCACGGGGGCTACGGCGGCGTGCAAAATGCGTACCCGCAGCAAGGGTGCGGCGCCGGCGGCGTCGCAGGGTATGATGCTCTTGCCCAACGCCGTGAGAGAGAGAAGCAGCGGTTCGATCAGGGGTGTGAGAGCGACGAAGAGAGCGAGGAGGATAGCGACTGCGAAGAGGAGGAGGTGGGCCTTGCGGCGCCCGGCGGCACGCAGTACTACGCGGCGTACGAGCGCCACCAGCAGCTCGGCAGCGGCGGCGGCTATGGCGGCGGGTGCGCACAGCCCAAGAAGCACAGCTACTACTGAGCTCCTGCGTCGTGCGGTCGTGCCCACCTGTGACTGCCAGCGTGATACAATCCTACCTACGGTGACACCTATCTGCTCACATGCTCCTGCATGCGATGCCAGTATTTGGTGGACCTTTGCATTGCAAAAGTGTCTAAATAAGATGTACATGTAACTCATATTCTGCATCCACCATAAGTGGCATCGGTACAATAATTTACCGCACACAAGTTTGATTATTAGCATGCGCCTCACTCTGCAACATGCGCTTGATGGTCGTCGTGGTAAGTGGTAACCCATGTATAGATCTGGCCCTGGACGGGAACGTTTGGTTACTGGGTACCCCATATGGAAAAATAAATTAGCAATACAACAAAAAGCAAAAAAAAACTGAAAATATATTTAAAATAAACTTGATCTTTTATTATACTTGTGAGAAAAATCTCAAAAAAATAAAATCACTCTTTGACTTTTTTTTTAAAAAAGACAAATTTTCGGTCAAAATAGTGTGGTAGTGACCTATAATAGCAAATAAATTTTGCTTTTTTTGCCCTGAATTCGATGTTGGTTTTTTTCGTGAAAATTTATATACTAGTGCAAAACAAAGTCAAGTTTAATCTAAAAATACTTTTGAACTATTTTTACTTTTTGTTTAATTATTAAAAAAATCTTCATATAGGGTGTATATACAACAAGGAACCAAAGTGTATTTCCTTCGGGAGCTTCCGCTATACTAGTAGGCAGCTGCTATTCGTGAACAATACTGAGCACGTCAGGGCATTTCCAACTGCAACCGGCAAATTTCCTCCCACATTTGTCCGCGGAATGGTCAATAAGGGCATCTTCAACTGCAACCGGCAAATTTTCTCCCGCATCCGTCCGTGGACATGGATGCGGGAGGTCGTCATCCAACGCTACCCACATACATCGGGCCAGCAATTCAAACTAGTCGAAAGAAATTCATTCAAACATGACTGGATTTCATATAAACATGACGAATTTCATTACATTTATATCAACTACGGCGCTAGTCCGACTATGGAGTTATAATTAATACGTAATCTAAATGGTCGTCGGCGTCCGTTCCCCGTGTCAGGCCATGAGCCTCGAGAACCGAAACTTCTCCTTGTCCAGCTCCACCTCGGCGCTTTCCAGCTCCGCTTCCATAACCTCCGCCTCCGGAGACCCGAGAAGTGAAGTTGTCCGCCTCCACGTCGCTGCCAAGCGGCTAATCGGCCGTCGATGTTGAGCCCACCAAGCTTGGTGTCAATGGGAGGGGAGGAGCGGTGGTTTTCCTGGGATCCAAGCGGCAACTAACCATGCACTACTCTTCTTCGCTGCTGGCGGCACCTGTGGATGTGCCTGCTTCATGGTCGTGGCGGCTGGGCATGGCCTCGGCGATGTCCTCCTCCCCGTCGGTCTCATCGAACAC
>NW_024118731.1:0-17666 GCF_003073215.2 Triticum urartu
TACAGGTGTCTCCGAAGGTACTTGTTGGGTTGGCGTATTTCGAGATTAGGATTTGTCACTCCGATTGTCGGAGAGGTATCTCCAGGCCCTCTCGGTAATGCACATCACTATAAGCCTTGCAAGCAATGTAACTAATGAGTTAGTTGCGGGATGATGCATTACGGAACGAGTAAAGAGACTTGCCGGTAACGAGATTGAACTAGGTACTGAGATACCGACAACCGAATCTCGGGCAAGTAACATACCGATGACAAAGGGAACAACCTATATTGTTATGCATTCGACCGATAAAGATATTCGTAGAATATGTAGGAGCCAATATGGGCATCCAGGTTCCACTATTGGTTATTGACCAAAGAAGTGTTTCGGTCATGTCTACATAGTTCTCGAACCTGTAGGGTCCGCACGCTTAACGTTCGTTGACGATATAGTATTTATGAGTTATGTATGTTGGTAACCGAATGTTGTTCGGACTTCCGGATAAGATCACGGACATGACGAGGAACTCCGGAATGGTCCGGAGATAAATTTTAATATGTGGGATAATAGTGTTCGGTCTCCGGAAGGGGTTCCGGATGTTTCCTGAAATGTTTGGGTACGAGAACACTTTATTTGGGCCAAACGGGAAAGCCCACAAGGTTTTTGGAAAGCGCAAAAGGAAGTTTTGCGGAGTCCAGGGGCCAGATGCTAGGGTCCCGGGCATCTGGGTCCAGACGCCGGGAACCCTGGCGTCTGGCCCTAGAGTCCGAGAAGGACTCTTGCCTTTCAGGCGAAACTGACTTTGTGGAGGCTTTCACTCCAAGTTCTGACCCAAAGGCTCAACATATAAATAGAGGGGTAGGGCTAGCACCCAAGACACATCAAGAAACACCAAGCCGTGTGCCGGCAACCCCGTCCCCTCTAGTTTATCCTCCGTAATAGTTTTCATAGTGCTTAGGAGAAGCCCTGTGAAGATTGTTCTTCACCAACACCGTCACCACACCGTCGTGCTGTCGGTACTCATCTACTACTTTGCCACTCTTGCTGGAACAAGAAGGCGAGGACGTCATCGAGTTGAACGTGTGTTGAACATGGAGGTGCCGTACGTTTGGTACTTGATCGGGACGGATCGTGAAGGTGTACGACTACATCAACCGTGTTGATAAACACTTCTGCTTTTGGTCTACGAGGGTACGTAGACATACTCCCCCCTCTCGTTGCTATGCATCACCATGATCTTGCGTGTGCGTAGGAAATTGTTGAAATTACTACGTTCTACAACAAAGCAATTGCCGATGCAACCAACCATGGCTGAAACTATGTTTCGGGTTCCCATAACTTTCAGTCCTACTAAGGCACGCATTTTCTTTGATGACCGAGCCAATATTTTTTGGAATCCTTATACTCCAAAGAACTTAGTCGGGATGGATCAGTTGCAAAGGTCCTTCACTGTTTCTTCACATCGGTGTATGCTTCCATGCAGGCGTGCTACTGATGTCGATGATCTTTGCATAGCGGAGCCATACCATCCTGATCGAGTTACACGACAACTTACTTTGAGACAACAAGTGCCCTATGCTCCGTTGGTCCGTGTGTACACAAAGGAGGATACTCGCGTTGCATATGTGTATTGGTCGCATTTGTTACGCTCGAACCAAGGAGAGTTCCAGTACCTTCTTAATGATGCGCATGAGGCATTTTCTTTTGTGGCCTGGAACAACTGGTGGATGGGATTTATGCAACCATTTAACAACATATTCAACACTCTTCGTCCGGGCATCTCGAATGGCCTGAATTATAATCCGCTGAATCATAATTTTCTGAAACGTGGAGAGGAGTACATAGTTCCTCGCAAGCTTTCAGAGAATGATTTTGTTGTTATAAAGGACGTCTCCGCCTGGGGTAAGGAGGAACATATTGCAGCCATCAAATTGAATGGAAAGAGAATCATGGTCCATTGGCGTCCCATTCTGTGTGGCTTTCTCTCAAATGATGAACCTTTAATCAACTCTAAAAAGTTAAGATATATACATCTATATATATTTGGTACTACCATAGTTCGTTTGCTCCTTTCTTTGTCTCATTTTTTCTATATCTCCTTTTAATAGAAGAAGCGAAAGGTTAAGGATGTTGTCGCTACTCAACCCATGAAATCTGAAGAGGTGAGTTAATGGTCTGCGTACAACTTGTTCATTTCTTTGTTGTACTAATAAGTACTAATGATATCATCCTTTTATATATATGGCTGCAGCAAAGTGGCGTACCAAAGTCTGTTGTTGTAATTGGTTCTTCCTATGCTCACCCATTGCTAGTGGGTAGTGATGATCTTTCGGAAACTGCCCCGGCCACCGGCGGGCAGAAGCGCAGAAATTTATCGCCCACTCATGGTGACGAGGAAGAGAGGCTCCCCCTCAAGCGCAAACTTGATTTTTCCTAAGAATATGATTTTTCTGAACCAATAACCTTGGACAGTCGGTCATTAGATGTTGAACTTAGTAGTTCTGTTAATAATGAAAATTTTGGCCATGTTCTCACGGGAGAAAAGGACCATGGCCTTGGTGACCTCTTCAATTTATCCGTCGAGGATTATACCATTGGCGAGTGTGGCACAAGTCGTCCACCTTCCAGCCCGGGTATGACTAAAGTTGTGCCCCATACCCCTAGTGCTCTTGATTTCTTGTCAACTTTACCTGGTAGTTTATTTACCTATAAATATTTATTTAATTGGTAGTGTCTATGAACCATCATTATCATCAAATTCTCACGATTCTTCCTTTTTTAGGTTGCGACCAACAAATTCGCCACTCACAAGACCCTGAGGTGATGGTTGTATCAGGGAAAGGCACATAGATGGACTGCAGTTTCGTCAAGGACACGTTTATGGATGCTACGGATTTCGTGGTGAAATGAGCCCTCGAAGGACTAAACGACTCTACCCGTGGTGATCCTGAGCGATGCATCATGCTTGAGAGTGTTTCTCAAACGCTGCCCACGCAAGTGCCTGAGGTAGCTAAGGTGCAGGCCATTTTGGTCGGGCTTATTGACCTTTCCAAGAAGTTGGAGGGTGGCCAGACCGAATTCACGAGGGAATCTGAGCGAGATGAACATGTTGTTGCTAAAGTAGAACTTAAGATTAAGTCTGGCCATGAGGTTTCCATGGCCGTAATTGAGGACTTATCTACCGTAGAAAAGAAGTGCACTGAAATGGAGGCACAGGAAGCAGAGCTGAAGGCCCAGCTTGAAGAGGTTACTCTACTTTGCACAAGCTTAAATTGGAAATGGAAAAACACCGACAAGCACATGATGCCCATCAATCTGAACAGAAGAAGTTGGTGAAGAGTCTACAGGATACCAATGCTGGCAAACGTACAAGGCTTGCTGAATTTAAACAAAGGAACAATTCCATTTCTCCCCCTAACTTGAACCCACACCTGGCATTTACCCCTAATTTTTGAGTATGCTCAAAAATACCCCCTTCCGTCTGGTACCGTTATAGGAATGCCCTTCCGTGCCGTTTCTGTCAAGTCAAAGGGCTTTGACCGTCTCCATGGCGTTTCTTGGACAATTATACCCCTCGTTACAAGTGGGGCGAATCAAGAGAAAAAATAAAGACCTGTCAACAGGGACTAGTCAAATTAGAGTTGGGTGCCCACATGTCATTGTCTCTTTAAGGTATTTATTACCTGTTTTGGTTACTAGAGGGCCCATGGGTTAATGTAATATAATTAACAGAGAGGGTTAGGCTAATTAAATAAGTTTTTAACGATAGTGGTTAAACACCGGCGCGTGCACGAAGGCACGGCGGCGATGTACACGAGGATGCCGGCGGTCTAGGTGTTGTAGAGTGGTCCTGCGAGGCTGCTGGCGTGAATCCAGAGTGAACCTAGGTGGACGGAGAGCGTGGGGTGGCCGGGGGGTGAGCATTAGTGAGCTCGAGCAGCGGCGACGAGGGCAGCGGGTGGCGGAGCTTGGAGCTCGCAGGAAGACGTGCCCGGGGTCGTGCGGCTCGAAAGAAACAACAAGAATGACTTCAGGAACCCCAAGGAATGAGAGAAATATGGCATAGAGACCGAGGACTCACCATGGCCGGAGATTGGCCGCAGCGGCGGTGGACCGGAGCCGAGGAAGAAGGAAATGGGCGTCCGCGATTAGGGCTATCCCGGACCAACCCCTTCGGCAAGAAGACAAATTAAATTGTGGCGAAGATAATGGAGCAATTTTTGAGCTCTGGGAGTCCGTTTTCCACACGCACGAAAGACGACGCCGACGGAGTTGGGGAAGAGAAGAAGTGCACCGTCGATGCCGAGCCTTGGGGCCTCCCTCTGCGCTTCCTTCCGACAGAGCACCTCCCTCGTCATGGAAAAGCATTGTCCCTCTCCAAATGGTTGGCCGTGTGGTGGACCCTGACGGCGCCCTGCCATGACCACGCATCTGTTGAGCAGGGTGACGCCTCGCTTGGCCCCCGAGCGCAGGGCTCGTCTCTCTAGGGTGCAGCAGGACGTCGCGGTCTCGCTATGGTCCTCTGGGAGCGCTCCATGGCTGTGAGTCTGCGACGATGGCCGGAGCCCGAGCTCCTCTCTTCCGTTTCCCTGTGCATCGGGAGGTTGAAGGAGGGCGGACCAGTACGGTGGGCCTCAATTTTTTACTACTGATTGGCCCCACTTGTAAGGAGGGGTATAATTGTCCAAAAAACGCCATGGAGACGGTCAAAGCCCTTTGACCTGACGAAAACGGCACGGAAGGGCATTCCTATAACGGTACCAGACGGAAGAGGGGAATTCTTAAGCATACTCGAAAATTAAGGGTAAATGCCAGGTGCGGGTTCAGGTTAGGGGGAGAAATGAAATTGTCCCTTAAACAAAATACAGGAGATTTAAAGACCGAAGCAAGTCAGTTGTTGAACAACCTGCAGAACTGGCGAGCTCCTTGAGAGGGCGTAGACTTTGTTTAGTTTTTTTTTGCCGTTTCAATCCATCATTCCACTTCGAACCATTTAATTTTCAGTCTTTAGTTTCAATTCAGATCTATCAGTGCTTTATTTCTTCATGTGGGAACTTTAGATTTATATATGATATACTGGTACGCAGACTAGCACAGATTTGACGTTGAAGCATCTTATTTATTTACACTATCGTTGTGTATGGCCTGAAGCCTTATTATCATTCCAATGTATGTATGTACCATTTTTCGTACAACAGTTTAAGCTTATGATGCATGTTTGATGTTTATATTATTTTTATTAAATTTATTTTTTTACATCATAGTTTATACTCGTAAGTTGTTGGAGTTTATAAAATAATATCTGCCATAGTTTAGACTCGTAAGTTTATTGGAGTGAAATTTATTTATTATATTCCACGTGCCATAGTTTAGACTCGTAAGTTTATTGGAGTGAATTTGTGTGCCCCGGTTTATACTCATGAGGGTATGGAGTACGCTCAATGATTTATTCACAGTTTATACTCGTAAGTTGTTGGAGTAATTATTTTTTTGTGCCCCAGTTTAGACTCGTGAGGGTATGGAGTATTTTATTTTTCTTATGTGCCCCAGTTTAGACTTGTGAGGGTATGGAGTACGCTCGATGATTTATTCACACTTTATACTCGTAAGTCGTTAGAGTAATTTTTTTTGTGCCCCAGTTTAGACTCGTGAGGGTATGGAGTATTTTCTTTTTTTCTTATGTGCCCCAGTTTAGACTCGTGAGGGTATGGAGTATTTTTTTATGTGGCCCAGTTTAGACTCATGAGGGAATGGAGTGTTTTTTTATGCATAGTAACGCTTAAGGAATTTCCCATTTACCGGTGCCGGCGAGTATTCCCCATCTGGTGATATGATTCTATATGCGCCGCTAGAATAAACCTCTTTTATGATGAAGGGACCTTCCCATTTTGGTTCAAATTTTCCTTTCATCCGTCGCGTGATATTCATAGGACAGATGACCGCAAGTACTAGATCTCCTTGTTTGAACGACCTTCTTTTGACTCGTTTTTCGAATGCTCAAGACATCCTAGCTTGGTACGCCTCAAGATTTTGCAAAGCTTGAAGTCGTCTACCTTCTAGTCTTTCTAATTCTTCGAGACGTAATGGTACTGATTTTTCTTCCGATAATTTTTCATGTATATCGACCCTCAGTGACGTGATCTGTACCTCCAAAGGTAGAACGACTTCTCCTCCAAATATTAAGAAATAAGGTGTCATTCCTGTCGACGTGCGTGTTGTGATTCTATAAGCCCACAAGGCTTCAAGAAGCTTTTCATGCCAGTCACGTTTATTTTTTGATACAACTTTTTTTAGTAGCTTGCAAAGAGTTTTGTTGAACGCTTCTGCTTGTCCATTGGCGGCAGGATTATATGCCGTGGAATAATGATGGTCTATCTTAAACTTTGAGCATAATCTCTCCACTTGTTTGTTTTTAAAAGGAGTTCCATTATCAGACATAATCCGAGAAGGAACACCAAAGCGATAAATGAGTTGTGTTCTTATAAAATGTTGAACATTCTCCGCTTTGACTTCCTTTAGTGGTGTAAGTTCGACCCACTTGGAAAAATAGTCTGTTGCTGCTAAAATGAATTTGTGACCTTTGGAAGATGGTGGATGAATTGGCCCAACTATATACATTCCCCACATTTCAAAAGGCCAAGACATATTTGTCATATGGAGTGGTTCGTGCGGCTGATGTATAAAGTCAGCATGCACTTGGCATTCATGGCATTTCTATGCAAATTTAGTGGCCTCGGTTAAGGCCTCCATAGCTTCATTTCCGGCAAGGCAGCGCAATAATATGCCATCATGGGAACACCTATAGAGTATGTCGTTGATGCATGTGTAATGGATTGACCTTTTGCGAATTATAGATCTTTCGCTAGCATAAAGAGGTAGGTATCCATGAAGTAGATATTTGAGGAATGGTGCTCACCAATCCCCTACCTCGATTTCACATACATCAGCTGTCATTGCAGAAGATACTATCGCTTCTTCTTCTTCAGCAAATATTGGCAGTATTCTTCGCTCCTCAATGTGTATGTCCATCATTTCGTCTGAGTTTAATGACATACCAGCAGCTAAACCAGCTAAGGTGTCGGCCTTTTCATTTTGGTTCCTAACTATGTGTTCAATATTTATATCTGCGAACATAGCTAAAAAGCTCTTTCGCCCTTTTGAAATATGGCAGCAACTCTTGTTTCTTTACCATGTAGGTCCCCTTCAATTGATTAATCACTAATTGTGAGTCCCCATAAACAGAGAGCGTATCGAGCCCCATGTTTATTGCTATTTCAAGCCCAATGATAAGAGCTTCATATTCGGCAGAGTTATTTGACACCGCTGAAGTTAGGGTAAATGAGTATGGGATCACCCCTTCATTAGGTGTAATGAAAACGACTCTGGCGCCTAACCCAGATTGCCGGCAAGCGCCATCAAAGTACATTTGCCATGTTGATTTTGTAACGTCATGGCGAATACATCCTCATTTGGCAAGTCATCATCTATAGGGAAATCATCTGGGATCGGATGTGCCACAAGGAAGTTAGCCAAAGCTTGGCCTTTTACGGCCCTTTGCGGTATATACATGATGTCAAATTATGACAAAAGCATCACCCATTTAGCTAGTCTCCCTGAGAGTACCATTTTACTTAAGATATATCTGAGTGGGTCTGCTCTTGAGACTAAATGTACAGTGTGTTCTAACATGTAGTGTCGCAATTTTTGTGCAACGAACACCGGTGCGAGACATATTTTTTCCATGTCTGGATAGTTGCACTCGGCCCCTACCAAGGTGCGGCTAAGATAATACAGGGACGTTTCCTTTCCTACATCATTATTTTGCGCCAGGAGTGCACCTAGTGAAGTAGGCATTGCAGCAGTATAGAGAATTAATGGTTGGTCTTTAATCGGTGCGCCCAAAACGGGAGGATTTATCAAATATTTCTTAATTTCTAGGAATGCATTTTGGCATGCTTGATCCCATTCAAAAGGGACTCTTTTCTTCATAAGTCGTGAGAAAGGTTTGTATCTCCCGGATAAATTTGAGATAAACCTCCTAATATATGCTAGGTGGCCTTGGAAACTCTTCAGTTCATGTAAGTTAGTGGGTGGTGGCATCTTAACAATCGCCTTTATTTTACCTGGATCGATCTGAATACCATTTTTTGTAATCACAAAACCGAGAAATTTTCCAGAGGAAACTCTGAACGCGCACTTCATGGGGTTCATTTTTAGATTATGTTGCCTGAGACGCTCAAAAACTATTTCAAGGTGTTTCAAGTGGTCTTGTTCGTGCTTTGATTTCACAACTATGTCGTCTATATAGCATTCAACAATCACATATAACAACCCGTCTAAGATGATTGTCATTGCTCGTTGATATGTCGCCCCAGCATTTTTTAATCCGAAAGGCATTACTTTATAACAATATATGCCTTTAGGTGTGCGGAATGCTGTTAACTCTTCATCTTCAGGTGCCATTTTAATGTGATTATAGCCGGAACAACCATCCATGAAAGAAAATATTTCATGCCCATAGTGGCATTGAATAGTATTTCAGAGATGGGTATTGGGAAATCATCTTTGGGACATGCTTTATTCATATCCCTGAAATCTACACATATGCGTGTTTGGCCATTCTTCTTTTTAACTGGTACAATACTAGAGACCCATGTGGGATATTTGACTTCTCTAATAAACCCTGCGGCTATGAGTTTGTCAACCTCGGCTTCTATTTGCGGAAGTATTTCAGGCTGGTACTTTCTTTGAGCTTGCTTCACTGGTGTGGTGTCATCTCGCACAACAAGGCGATGGACAGCTATGTTTGGGTCCAACCCAGGCATTTCTTCATAAGTCCAAGCGAATACGTCTATATTTGTACGCAGGAACTCATGATATTTCAGTTTATTTTCTTTGGACAAATGTTTGCTAATAAAAATTGGACAAGGATCATCAGTCGTACCAATATTTATTTCTTCCAAGTCATCCACGGTACATTGGTTGCCATCCTCCATTTGTGGAGTTGCTTCCGTCTTGTCCGTATACTCAGCCGAAGCCATGCAAACATCATATCCTAACCCATGCTTCATTTTTTCTAAACATGGTCTTCATGCATAGCTTCGAGTTGTTCTTGAGATAACACCTTTCCGAATGGCACTAGCTGTCCCCGGCCATCACAGAAGGACGGGCCAGTGGTGATGTCATAACCAATTTGTTGCATCATGTACAAGACCCTATTATCATACAAAGAAATGGGTAAAGATTCATCATCTTTGTTAAACACCGATATTTGTGTTGTATTTTTATTTTCACTTTCACCAACGTTTGTACGACGCGGCACTTTTGGGGTTGTTTTATTCTATATTGTACCAAAGGAGGTAAAGGCGTAGGGAAATTAGTACCTTTCATGTCATGGGATTTGTCTATGACACGAAATATTGGGTCACCCTTCTTCCTTTGGTTGCTTGGTATATACTGATAGGTCTTTTTCTTTAACGAGGATTCTACGACCTCCTTTTCTATCACATTTGACTCGGGTATTTTCCAGGATTTTGGCTTGTGCACCTTATCAACGGGCTCGAAGTAGAACTTTGCATCAGCATAGAAAGATTCAGCTATAGTGAATGGCTTCTTATCAGCAAATATTCTGACTGTATCACTTGTCCGATCTATATATTTGATACACTGATGTAAAGTGGATGACACAACTTGATTCTCATGTAACCATGGGGGTCCAAGCAATGCATTACATGATGTAGCCGCATCAATCACATGAAACTTCACATATGTGGAGAATGTATCCAATTTTAAAGCCAACGAAATGGTACCCATAGCTTCTTGTCATGATTGGTTAAATCCATGTATAACCACGTTAGACTTGCTCAAATCTCCCTTGGAATATCCAATCTTTTTGAGTGTACGCAATAGTAGCAGATTTATAGCTGACCCACCATCTATCATTATGCGATTTATTGGCAATACATCAATTTCGCTGAACATGAGAAGAGGTACGTTGTGCTTCTTGGTGCCTAACAACATATCCTCATCTGTGAATGTCATATTTAGGACTTCAGATTCTTCTACCTCGGTTTGAGATACTTCTACTCTGTAGTCTTCAGGAAACGTGAGTGTCATGACAAGAGCTTTACGCATATCAGATGAAAGACACAAAGCATCATACACAGAAAGCATAGCTGGTATTTTCTTCAAATGTGCGATTACATCATATTTGACTGGCACCCTACATGCAGGGTCCGTCGAATCATTCGGAACTGCATCCTTACTTTTTGGTTCCTTTCTAGGTGGAGGATGAGGGTCTGCTAATTGACGACCTGATCTAAGATGAACCTGATCAACTTCTAACGGTTCTTCTTCAGGGAAGCACTGATACTCGCCGTCATCCTCAAACACACCAATAGTGAGAACATTGAATTCTTCACTTGGTACTCTCATGCGCTTCATGGTGTGCTGATATATCTTTGGTGTGAAGTGCAGAGGAGGAGCTTCTTCCATCACTAGGGGTAGTACATGGCGTTTTGACCGCCGTTGCCCCCAATCTTGGGCTGCACCATTTTTGCAGGGAATGTGAGCCTCTCCTTTATGCTGATCTTGCGATTTGGCAAGGCCTGGAATTAACATAGGAGAACAACCATATTCGGAAATCAGTATTGCATCCTCATAAGTACCCCTCATATTTGAAGATGCACAACTCACCGCTTCATCTTGGAGGGTGAAGACATTTGCTGAAGCCTTTTTCTTTCCCTTTGTCATGCTTTTGAGGAGATCCGCATCAATGGTCCCCTCATCGATCATTTTCTGGATGATATTCTTCACAACAAAGCAATATTTGAGTGTATGGCCCAAAATGCGATGGTACTGACAGAAATTTGGATCATCAAATTTTGAAGCTTCTTCCGGCCTTTTGGGCTTGGGAAGTTCTATCAGACTCAACTCCTTTAAACCAGTGAAAAGGTCATCATTTTCTTCTACAAGAAAAGAGTACTCCCTGTTTTGTCGTTCGCTTAGAGTTGGCCTCCTACCAACCTGTGCATCTCGCTGTCCTTGGTTCCCTATAGGTGCTCTTCCGGGCTGAAACCGAGGTTTTACCGTTGTTATCTCCATGGCTTGTGCAGACTTGGGTTTCATCGGCAACTTTTCACGTTGACCACCTTTGTCTGTAGGCTTTTTGAACGTCATTTTTATTCGACGAGCGACAAGCTGCATAAAATTTTCTATATCCGTGGATTTGGAAGATAACTCTTCAAACGTGAGGGGCCTCACTCCTTGTAACTGGACAGCCACTTCCGAGCGGAGATTGTCCATGCACATGCGCACTGCTTCTAGCTCGGTAGTTGGTTGTGGGTAGTGAAGACTTAGGTTTCTCCATCTATTTATGAAATTAGCCGCCCTCTCGTTGAACCCTTGTTCAGTTTGGGTCAACTCAGTTATGCCCACCGTCCTCTGCGTGCTATAAAACCGCTCGAGGAATGAGTTTTGCATTTGTTCCCACATTTTTATAGAGCTTGGAGGTAGCTTGTTGTACCAAGTGAAGGCAGGCCCAGACAATGTTTGTACAAACTAACTAAGGAGAAGTGCTCCATTCTTAGCTGTATCCTGACAAGCAGCAAGGAAGTGTGCTATGTGCTCATGGGGAGATCCACTCCCGTTGAACTTACTAAACTGCGGTTGCCTGTAATTTGTTGGGAAAGGAAATAGGTCCACATCAGGTGGGTACGGCTTAACATACCCTGGCCGCATTGAGTACTGAGTTTGCATCAACTACGACTTTACCCCTTCAGAGATCATTCTTTGGATCGCCTCCAGGTTAAGCCCTGCTCCTCCATGTTGGCTTCTAGCACTTGCACCACCATCCCCTTCATTTTCTTTGTTTTGGTTATTGCTCATCTGAACTCGAAGGGATGCGAGCTCGTCTTCCTTTTGCTGAAGTGTTGCCATAAGGTGGGCTAATTGCTCTTCAACCGAACGAGTTTCATTCGCGGCTAGGACTTGTTCTGTATGCTCTGCACTATGGCGGTGTTCTATCTCATTTTCAGAAGGACAAGGGGTACTGTCCAGTAGGGGATTATAAGACCCACCACAGCTGGACCCAAGTTCTTCATAATCTGAACCCTTTTGGCTTCGTGTCTTACGACGAGGACCTTCTACGACAGTTTTGCGTGCCTTCTTCCTCTTGAAATGTATTGATGTGGAGGATTTTCGTTGGTCTTGTCTGACGCCGCCCTGACACCAACTGGCATTGCTTGGAACACCTCGAATGATTTATTCTTGGTTTACAAACGAGAGGCCATGTAGACAAGCTCGTGGCCACCTCATTTGATGGATTTGATAGCCACTTGTTCACTTTAGCCCGACTGTCCTCATCTGATGGAACGTGTTCTGCCCCTTGGACTCTGCTTGACCCAGACCTTGCCTGTACTGCCCTTCTCTTTCTTTGTACGCCGCCCTCCTTGAACGGACACGAGTAGCTTGGTTCACATACTCTTGATGTTCCGGATGTTGATGAATGAATTCTTGGTACTCAGGTCATTGGGCCAGGGCCTCCGCCAGTCGCATGATGGCACCACCCTCATTGTTTTGCGATGTGGATGCACCGGGAAGCTGTGACCTTATTGCTTGACATATGCATTTAACAACATATGAGTCATCTGGATTCTGAACTTGGATCTTTGGACGAGTGTTTTTCCATCTCCCCTTGATAGACTTGCTCACATGAGAACGTTGTCGGCTCGCCGCATCTTGATCTACAGTAGCTGGAAGATCAATCCAAGATCGACGGGCATTTCTCTGTCGTCGTTGATGTCGCACTGGATCAAACGAACCTTCACAGGACTCTCATAAGATGGGTGCTTCTTAAACCAGAGGAACTGATGGTGCAGATGTTGGATCTATGTGGCCTGTTTTGAGGTCACCAGATGTAAGGCACACTCCCTTCCATTCCAGGGAACATTTTTGCATTATTCCCAAGCGTTCCCCATTAGGTTTATGGGCCAGTGAGGGGACAAACTCACGAGCATCAGCTCGAAGTATATTCCAAGCGTTTGTGGGCCTTCCCATTGAAGATGATGCTGATGGCAATATGACCGCAACGCCGCCTCTTTTCCCAGGTTGCTTGGAGTTGGGTATCTCCACCATCTTCTCTTTTCCCTTGTAAACAAGTGGTGGAAACTCGGATTTCTCAAATGTCACTTTCTTTCCCTTATCCTTGGACTGCTGGCGGACGGATGGTCCTGCTTCAACAATCTTTCCTTTCATTACTGACACTGGAGCATGAGTAACCCCACTTGCAAAACTCTGAGCAACCCTCTTTCTAGCAGCCCTCATTTTCCTCTTTGCGGACTTTGACAAAACAGGTGTGAACCCCTCCATTGGTGGAAAAGTGACTTCTTCTTGATCTGGTACAACTGGAGATGCGACAGTAGTCATCCAACTTTCACTTAGTGAGGTCACGATAGGACCAATTGGCACATCAATCCAAAGGTCACCGAAGCGAAGGGTCACAAACTGCTGCACTTGGCCTTCCATACCTTGTGAAAATAGAGGAAACATATATTAATCCTCGGAAATTTGATGTACTTGGGAGATATATTATGGGGAGTCATATGTCATATGCTATGTTGGAATTTCAAAGATGAGGGGAGAAATAGGTCCCACCAGGCGTGCCAGAATCTGATGACGGGAAATGGCGGGCGTGAGAACACGCGTCCACGTCATAGATACAGAGTGAAATTTAAAGAAAAATAGAATCAAACATTGCAGGTACTTTGAGGGAGTCCTGGATTAGGGGGTCTCCGGACAATCGGACTATATCCTTTGACCGGACTGTTGGACTATGAAGATACAAGATTGAAGACTTCGTCCCATGTCTGGATGGGACTCTCCTTGGTGTGGAAGGCAAGCTTGGTGATACAGATGTGTAGATCTCCTTCCTTGTAACCGACTTTGTGTAACCCTAGCCCCCTCCAGTGTCTATATAAATCGGAGGGTTTAGTCTGTAGGACAACATACAATCATACCATAGGCTAGCTTCTAGGGTTTAGCCTCTACGATATCGTGGTAGATCAACTCTTGTAATACTCATATCATCAAGATCAATCAAGCAGGACGTAGGGTATTACCTCCATCAAGAGGGCCCGAACCTGGGTAAATATCGTGTCCCCTGCCTCCTGTTACCATCCGCCTTAGATGCACAGTTCGGGACCCCCTACCCGAGATCCGTCGGTTTTGACACCGACATTGGTGCTTTCATTGAGAGTTCCACTGTGCCATCACCATAAGGCTCGATGGCCCCTTCGATCATCGGTAACGATGCGGTCCAGGGTGAGGTTTTCCTCCCCGGACAGATCTTTGCATTCGGCGGCTTCACACTGCGGGCCAATTCACTTGGCCATCTGGAGCAGATTGAGAGCTACGCCCCTGGCCATCAGGTCAGGTTCGGAAACTTAAACTACATTGCCGACATCTGCAGAGACTTGATCTTCGACGGATTCGAGCCCATGTCAAGTGCGCCACACAGTCACGACGAGCATAACGTAACTATGCTGTCGGACAGTGGTTGGGAGATCGCATCTGCAACTACTCCGGCCTTCAATCCAGAGCAGATTGCGCCATCCGAGGACGGAGGGATAGACCCCGCCATGGAGGCCGCACTCTCAGTGGCGATGGAGCCGAATACTGACTTCACCCCTTACGAGAGCCGTGTTACCGAACCACTGGATTCGTCTCCGGCCATGGACTCCGATCCGCCTGCATCCGTGCCTATCGAATCCGATTGGGCGTCGATCATGGAGTTCACCTCCATGGATATCTTTCAGCACTCGCCTTTCGGTGATGTGCTAAATTCATTAAGGTCTCTCTCCTTGTCAGGAGAACCTTGGCCGAACTATGTCCGGCTAGAATGGGATGCGGATGACAAAGAAATTCACTGCCCACCCACCACCCACTTAGTAGCCTTTGTCGACGATTTAACCGACATACTCGATTTCAAATCTGAAGACATCGACGGCATGGGCGACGATGTAGGAGAGGAACAGGAACCAGTACGCACAGGGCGCTGGACAACCACTTCACCACATGACATATACATGGTGGATACACCCAAACAAAACAATGACGGAGAATGGCAGGATGCAACGAAGAATAGCTCCCTCGAGAAGCAATAAAAGCGTCGGCGTAGGCGCCACTCAAAATCCCGCCTTGGCAAAAACAGCGATAACAGCGTAAGAGAAAATAACACTCCAGTCGACTCCAGAGGAAACGACGACCACATCGACCCAGTGGTAGAGCACGACGAAACTGCAAACGGCGAACATAGTACGGATCCGATGTCCGAACACGGCGACGCCGAGGATAAACCTCATCAAACCCCCTCTGGGGAGGAAAACAGTCCGGACGAAGATGCACACATCATTCAGGAAACGCACTTGGAGCAAGAGAACCTCCATAGCAGGCTTATTGCCGTAGTGAGGAGTCTGAAGAAGCAGAAGCAAAGGCTTAAGGCCGCACAAAATACGCTCAACAACAGGTGGAACAAAGTTCTCAACAACAAAGAAAAGTATGGTGGAAGTTACCACACAAAGAGCTATCCAAAGTGCAAGCTATTACTTGAATTCGACGATGAGGCCTTAGAGCCCACACAGCCGAAAAATGAAACAACCAACCGGCCAGATCAACCACCTTGTGACCGCGATGGAGCGGCTAACAAGGCCACACATAAGTCAACACACGATCTACGTGAGGACTTGCGCCAAAAATCCGGTATGACCAGATCCATCTATGGATCTAGGAAGCGCGCTCCGGCACAAAATCAAAACCGAATACTACAACCATCCGAATGCCATGATACATCCAAATACAGGGGTGCCGCACACCCCCTATGTTTCACCGATGAGGTGCTGGACCACGAATTCCCAGAAGGATTCAAACCAGTGAACATAGAGGCGTACGACGGGACCACAGACCCCGGGGTCTGGATTGAGGACTTTATCCTCCATATCCATTATCCCCCCATATCCGTATGGCTCGCGGAGACGACCTCCACGCCATCAAGTACTTGCCCCTCAAGCTTAAAGAACCAGCTCGGCACTGGCTGAAAAGCCTCCCCGAAAACTCAATTGGAAGTTGGGAGGAGCTCGAGGATGCTTTCCGGGCTAATTTCCAAGGGACCTATGTCCGACCTCCAGATGCAGACGATTTAAGTCATATAATTCAACAGCCCGGAGAGTCAACCCGAAAGCTTTAGAACAGGTTTCTCACTAAGAAGAACCAAATCATCGACTGTCCAGACGCCGAAGCCTTTGCAGCTTTCAAGCACAGCGTCCGAGATGAATGGCTTGCCAGACACCTCGGCCAAGAAAAATTGAGAACAATGGCAGCCCTGACAAGCCTCATGACCCGCTTTTGCGCGGGCGAAGATAGCTGGTTAGCCCGGAGTAGCACTAGCGACCCAAACACATCCGAAGTCAGGGATGGCAATGGAAAATCACGACGCAGTAAAAGCAAGCGTCGAAATAAAGAAGACAACCCAGATAATACGGTGGTAAACGCCGGATTCAGGGGCTCTCGACCAGGTCAGCGGAAAAAGCCTTTCAAAGGTAGCAGAGATGGACCGTCCAGCCTAAACAAGATCCGAGACAAACTATGTCAGATTCATGGCACCCCTGATAAACCTGCAAATCACACCCACAGAGAATGCTGGGTCTTCAAGCAGGCCGGTAAGCTTAACGCCAAACACAAGGGGGGGAGACACCAAGCGAAGACGAGGACGAACCTCGCCAGCAAAGCACTGGAGGACAGAAAAAAATCCCACCAGAGGTTAAACAGTAAACATGATCCATGAGACGAAGAGGAGAAGCAAACATGCACTCCGAGACATACGCGCCGTAGAGCCCGTCACCCCCAAGTTCACCCCCTGGTTGGCCTGCCCGATCACTTTCGATCGCAAGGATCACCCGACAAGCATCGGCATGAAGCATTGGCTGCCTTGGTGTTTGACCCAATAATAAACGGATACCATCTCACACGAGTCCTTATGGACGGCGGCAGTGGTCTAAATCTAATATATCAGGACACAGTCCGCAAAATGGAGATAGACCCGACAAAAATCAGCCGCAGTAATACAACCTTCAAGGGAGTAATACCAAGCCCAGAGGCCCGCTGCACGGGCTCTCTATTACTAGAGGTTGTATTCGGTTCTTCCGACAACTTCTGAAGCGAAAAGTTAAATTTCTACATCGCTCCATTCCGAAGTGGCTATCAAGCACTACTCGGAAGAACGGCTTTCCGGTTTTCGCTCATTTTAATGTAGTACCGCATTACGCTTCTCTCAAGCTTAAGATGCCCGGTCCACGTGGCACCATGACAGTTAGTGGAAATATTGAGCATTCTCTATGGGCGGAAGAACATGCGGCGGCTTTAACAGCTGAGCACTAGATGGCCTCACCAACCAGAATAAATGACAGGTCGTCAAGACCACGGACACGGTTAGACGAGTCCGGCGCATCACTACATATACATAAGATTGGTTTGATGGTTAAACCCTCATAGACGGTAGCAGGGGCTTCCCGCGTGTAATCAGGGCTAGTTCGGCTCAACTTGACTTATCTTGAATTTTAATGGCTTATTGATAATAACCAATTTTCTAGCATGGCAACTTTCACCTAAGTTCTTCTCTTTTACAGATGACAATC
>NW_024118732.1:0-9562 GCF_003073215.2 Triticum urartu
GGATGTGATGCCTATATACATGATCATGCCTAGATATTCTCATAATTATGCACTTTTCTATCAATTGCTCGACAGTAATTTGTTTACCCACCGTAATACTTATGCTATTTTGAGAGAAGCCACTAGTGAGACCTATGGCCCCCGGGTCTATTTTCCATCATATAAGTTTCCAATCTATTTTACTTTGCAATCTTTACTTTCAATCTATATCATAAAAATACCAAAAATATTTATCTTATTATCTCTATCAGATCTCACTCTCGTAACTGACCGTCAAGGGATTGACAACCCCTTTATCATGTTGGTTGTGAGGTTCTATTTGTTTGTGTAGGTGCGAGGTGACTTGCGTGTAGTCTCCTACTGGATTGATACCTTGGTTCTCAAAAACCAAGGGAAATACTTACGCTACTTTGCTGCATCACCCTTTCCTCTTCAAGGGAAAACCAACGTAGTGCTCAAGAGGTAGCAAGAAGGATTTGGCGCCGTTGCCGGGGAGATCTACGCACAAGTCAAGACATACCAAGTACCCATCACAAACTCTTATACCTCACATTTTATTTGCCATTTGCCTCTCGTTTTCCTCTCCCCCACTTCACCCTTGGCGTTTTCCGTTCGCCTCTTTTTCCTCTTGCTTCTTGTGTCGCCGTGTGTCGTCATGGCTAATCCTTCTATCATTGTTAGTACTCCCGATCATGAAGTTCTTAATTGTAAACAAAGGGAGGGATAAAATCTAAAAGATGCTTGACATAGAATTTGCAATGCTCAGAATAGATCTAGTAGGAAGCAATCCACTTCCTTTCTTCTTCGCAATTTTTATGTAGGCATCACTCCTTGGAACAGATATATTCTTGATACCATTACCGGAGGGAATTTCTTGGGTAGCCATACTTTTGATTCTTATAATGCTATGATAGATTTGTTTGGCCCACCACCTCTTTTGGTTAATGGAACTATTTTAACTTTGGAACATGTGATGCAAAGGCTTGAAATTATTGAAAATAAAGTTGCCTCTGTGGAGTTGATTGAAAATTTGGATAAAAAGATCCACAACCAAATCACCCAATATGGATCTAAGGTAGGGGTTACTCTTAATTTTTTTAAAGAAAAAGAACCTATAGCTAATGAAAGAATAGATCAAGATTCCACAAGAATTGGTAAACTTGAGGATATTATTACTAATTTAGGGTCTACCTTTTCATCCGTTAAAAATATTCCAAATCCTCCTACTACCAAGATTACCAAATTAATGTATGTTCCTAAAAATAAGGGTGAATCTTGTAGTAAGGAAAATGTGGATCTCAAATCAATAAGTGTTCACCCAACTTCTTCAATATCATTAAGGAACCTTTTGCTACAAATGCATTTCTCGATTTCTTGACTAGGAGTTCGATCATTAATAAAAAGAAGGAAACTCCCAAGGGTTATAAAGTGTTCTATTGAAGAATTGCCTACCAAAGATGATAATACCTAGATCTATTATTGCTTTTATGCCTAGCTAGGGGCGTTAAACGATAACGCTTGTTGGGAGGCAACCCAATTTTATTTTTGTTTCTTGATTTTTGGTTATGTTTAGTAATAAATAATTCATCTAGCCTCTGTTTAGATGTGGTTTTATGCTTTTAATTAGTGTTTGTGCCAAGTAGAACCTTTGGGAAGACTTGGGGGAAGTTTTTGCGATCTTGCTGTAAAAAAACAGAAACTTTAGCGCTCACGAGATTTGCTGCCATTTTTACTGCAGAGTGCGATTAGGTTGATTCTTTTTGCAGATGATTAATAGACAAATTCCTCATGTCCACCAATTTATTTAAGAATTTTTGGGGTTACATAAGTATTCCAAACCTACAGATAACTACAAACTGTTCTGTTTTTGACAGATTCTGTTTTTCGTGTGTTGTTTGCTTATTTTGATGAATCTATGGCTAGTATCGGAGGGTATGAACCATAGAGAAGTTGGAATAAAGTAGGTTTAAAACCAATATAAATAAAGAATGAGTTCATTACAGTACCTTAAGTGGTGGTTTGTTTTCTTATACTAACGGAGCTCATGAGATTTTATGTTGAGTTTTGTGTTGTGAAGTTTTCAAGTTTTGGGTAAAGATTTGATAGATTATGGAATAAGGAGTGGCAAGAGACTAAGCTTGGCGATTCCCAAGGCACCCCAAGGTAAAATTCAAGGACAACCAAAAGCCTAAGCTTGGGGATGCCCCGGAAGGCATCCCCTCTTTCGTCTTCGTCCATCGGTAACTTTACTTGAGGATATATTTTATTCACCACACGACATGTGTTTTGCTTGGAGCGTCTTATATGATTTGAGTCTTTGCTTTTTAATTTACCACAATCATACTTGCTGTACACACCTTTTGGGAGAGACACACATGAATCGGAATTTATAAGAATACTCTATGTGCTTCACTTATATCTTTTGAGCTAGATAATTTTGCTCTAGTTCTTCACTTATATCTTTTAGAGCACGGTGGTGGTTTTATTTTATAGAAATTATTGATCTCTCATGCTTCACTTATATTATTTTGAGAGTCCTTTAGAACAACATGGTAATTTGCTTTGTCTATAAAATTGGTCCTAATATGATAGGCATCCAAGATTGGTATAATAAAAACTTTCATAAAAAGGTGCATTGAATACTATGAGAAGTTTGATACTTGATAACTGTTTTGAGATATAAATATGGTGATATTAGAGTTGTGCTAGTTGAGTAGTTTTGAATTTGAGAGATACTTGTGTTGAAGATTGCTAGTCCCTAGCATGCACGTATGGTAATCGTTGTGTAACAAATTTGAAACATTAGGTGTTCTTTGATTGTCTTCCTTATGAGTGGCGGTCGGGGACGAGCGATGGTCTTTTCCTACCAATCTACCCCCTAGGAGCATGCGCGTAATGCTTGGTTTTTGATGACTTGTAGATTTTTGCAATAAGTATGTGAGTTCTTTATGACTAATGTTGATTCCATGGATTATACACACTCTCACCTTTCCATCATTGCTAGCCTCTTCGGTACCGTGCATTTCCCTTTCTCACCTTGAGAGTTGGTGCAAACTTTGCCGGTGCATCCAAACCCCGTGATATGATACGCTCTATAACAGATAAACCTCCTTATATCTTGCTCAAAACAGGCACCATACCTACCTATTATGGAATTTCCATAGCCATTCCGAGATATATTGCCATGCAACTTTGCACCGTTTCATTTATGACACGCTTCATCAATGTCATATTGCCTTGCATGATCATGTAGTTGACATCGTATTTGTGGCAAAGCCACCATGCATAATTTATCATAGATGTCACTCTTGATTCATTGCCCTTCCCGGTACACCACCGGAGGCATTCATACAGAGTCATATTTTGTTCTAGTACCAAGTTGTAATCATTGAGTTGTAAATAAATATAAGTGTGATGATCATCATTAATAGAGCATTGTCCCAAAAAAGTGAAAGGCCAAAAAAGGCCCAAAAAAGAGAGAAATAAAAAAGGACAATGATACTATTCTTTTTTCCACACTTGTGCTTCAAAGTATCTTTATGATAGAGAGTCTCTTGTTTTGTCACTTTCATATACTAGTGGGAATTTTTCATTATAGAACTTGGCTTGTATATTCCAACAATGGGCTTCCTCGGATGCCCCAGGTCTTCGTGAGCAAGCAAGTTGGATGCACACCCACTTAGTTTCTTTTGTTGAGCTTTCATACATTTATAGCTTTAGTGCATCCGTTGCATGACAATCCCTACTCCTTGCATTAACATCAATTGATGGGCATCTCCCTAGCCTGTTGATTAGCCGCGTCGATGTGAGACTCCCTCTCCTTTTTTGTCTTCTCCACATAACCCCCATCATTATATTCTATTCCACCCATAGTGTCATATCCATGACTCACGCTCATGTATTGCGTAAAAATTGAAAAAAGTTTGAGATTACTAAAGTATGAAACAATTGCTTGGCTTGTCATCGGGATTATGCATGATGAGAGCATTCTTGTGTGACGAAAATGAAGCATGACCAAACTATATGATTTTATAAGGATGAACTTTCTTTGGCCATGCTATTTTGAAAAGACATGATTGCTTAGTTAGTATGCTTGAAGTATTACTATTTTTATGTCAATATTAAACTTTTGTCTTGAGTTTCTCGGATCTGAATATTCATGGCACAATAAAGAAGATTACATTGAGAATTATGCTAGGTAGCATTTCACATTAAAAATTTTGTTTTTATCATTTACCTACTCGAGGACGAGCAATAATTAAGCTTGAGGATGCTTGATACGTCTCCAACGTATCTATAATTTTTTATTGTTCCATGCTATTATATTATCTGTTTTGGATGCACTACACCACAACATTAAATTTGGGGCAATTAACTGCCAGGAGAAATAAGAGAATAAAGGCAAATCATTTACCGGGGATCTTGTTACTGCCGCTAGAAGCACATAATGGCGGAAAAACTGTCGGTAGAAGTTAAGCAATAAGGGCACGTGCACTGCCAGCAATGATGTCTACATCGTAGGTCATTAAATATGCCCGGAGACTGAACTACGGCTCAGTATCTGCCGGGCCTGTCCGTGGCGCGAGCCCACATAATTTGGCCCAAAACGCGCGCGTTGGCGTGGGAGAGCGCGCGACAGACCAAATTTTTTCACCAAATGAAAAAGGAATTACAGCCATGGGCCGCCACCCGACCTGTTCAGCCACAAATCGAACCCTTCCTCCTCCTCCTCCTCGACCGCCGCCGCCAGCGCCGCCGCCACCACCTCTGCCGTTGACCACGCCCTCCAAACGCCCCCACCCCCCGGGCTGATCTGTGCAACCCCATGGGGATCTATGGCGGTAGTGCTTGGATCTCGGCGTCGCCTCCCTCCAGACGCTTGTGGTGTGCGAGATGGAAGTCGCCTCCCTCCCTTCGACACCACTACCAGAACTGGTCGACGCCGCCGGTCGCGTCCCTCCTCCGCGGTGACGAGCATGGGCGGGTTCCCCACCATGGCTTCCTTGCCGCCAATGGCGAGCGCGGTGCCTCCTCTCCATGCTATGCTCACGCTCCGTAGATCCGTCCCAGTGGAAACTCGATGCAGGTGAGATTTTCCTTACCAAGGTTGTGAACCTCTCCTCCCGTGTTCGATTGAGAACTCACGGTGGGAGTTGTCCAGTTGTCCGTAGGAAGCCAGATTTCCCCTTCCACCGAGTTATACTAGGCTCAAGTCTTCCTTATTTTTTTTTCTTGCTACCAAATTGATGCAGGTTCTATCAGTGAAAGGATTGGAGACTAGTTCTAGTAGTTGTGGTTTGTTTGATGAATTTCTAGTGCCCATGATTTGCAAAGGGTTTCAGCCAGGTTAGTGTACGTGTAATGTCATATTTCATTTTGTTATCTTAATATGCAAGTATATGTGCTATGATTTGTAAAATTTCATTTGCTTGTATCCACCCTTTTTAGGTACATGGATCGGTCTTTATTTATTAAGGTTCAGACATTGCACAACTGAATACTATATAAATACAGCGCTCTATAAAGTTTTTGGTGCCTGCATCTAGAAGAGCTAAATTTGTAGACATGAATGTGGATTTGATATTAAAATTTGCTCTAGAAAAGTAGCTACTTTTCCTGCCCTGATTTATCATCTAGCTAAATGTTTCATAGCAGTTCAGTGTTGAGGTAACATATTTTTTTCCTGCTGGTAGTTGGTAACAAAATACTTCTATACTAATTTCTCAAATGTAGGATTAAACATATAATAAGTTTTGCGACATTTTCTTTAGCCTATGCCTCACTCTTATTAGACAATAGTACTAGCAGTTAAGGTACCGCTGTCATCTTTTTATTAGATAGAACTGTTCCTTAGTGCCAAAGCATTGTTTTCTTGTTAATATCACTCACAATTGCCTGCTACTGTTTCAGTACTGGCGTCTAGCAACCTTGAAGCCCACAGTTGACCTGCCTCCTAATTTGTATGATGAGAAAATGTGTAGATTGTGTGTGTAAATCGGAGATGCCTTGGGTTATGCCCTCGGAGAAGATGGATTGGTAAGAGTTTGTAATGCTGTTTCACAAGAGTTGATTTCTATATGTGTTGCAGAATGTGTTGTTCGAGTAAGAGGATTTAAGTTTCGCGTGCTAGCCACTCTGACCTATGAAGATGGATTGGTAGTTTTTTTGTTAACTAAACAATATGCCATCAGTATTTATGCCTTTTATGGGTAAGTGATTCCTGCAATTACTTACTGTATTTCGTATACTCACCAAGACCTGAGTAGGGCAGGTGATCTTCTTTTGTCCATTTTCTAATTATTCACGCAAAAGTTGTTGGAGGCCAGAGAGAACATTGCAAGCTCATTTGGTTCAATCTCTCTCTGTTTTCCTGACTGAATTAGGTCTTGGTGAACGAGGTGGAGGTGATCGAAGAGGCAATATGCTTATAAATCATCTTCACATCGGGTATATTTTTCTCGGCTATGGGTGTACATGATATGTTTGCCAAAACACTTGCAAATTATGGCACACTTACTGGTGAGAGATCCATATGCCTGATGCCTGAAGTGGAAAATGTACGAATTTTAGTTCTTTTTTCATTGTTTTGAGGTTTTAACCTGACCAGTGACATGTCTATGTTTTTTACAATGTTGCAAGATGTCCTATAAGGCTATTAAGGCAGATGATCTTCTTTTCTCCATTGTCCAATATTGAAGCTTTTGTTGCCCATCAGCATACACCTCATCCAGGTTCATTTCCTATATACTGGTTAGATACTGCTTCATAGTTGCTCTAGGTGTACTTTGATTAGCGTCATCTACTTGTCCCATCATCGACAAGGTTATATGATTGCGAGAGATTAATAACTTTTGTGATACGCATTCATTTATTAACTAAATCATCAACTTGCTCAATAATACTTTTGGGTACTCGTGTGGTGTTTATGGCTGATGAAATATGCTTTGTTTAATAGGACTGGAGACATTTCTGATGCTTAGGTCAAAACACCGGACCTATTCTTATTTGTTTGTAAACTCAGTCCAGTAATACAAGTTAGCATTTTGTCTTGATTGTTCTTGGAATTAAAAAGGAAACCTTCTTGTTGTTCGTTCTACACCACTAATCTGTTTAGCCATCCTTGAGAAAGGCTCGACGGTTGGACGTGAAAACTATATTTGTTCTCCTTTTGCTTCTCTGGTTTAGTTTTAAATTTAATCTGGGTTGGTTGTTTGCAATTGAAAAAATGTTTGTTTCATGGCTTCCTGTAAATGTTGTTAGGCACTGTAGAAGCAGAAATTTAGAAGGGAATCACATTACAGAAGAAGGTTCACAGGAATGGAGCATCACTCCTTAGCACGTCTACAGAAACAATGGGGGTTCGTATGTACAATTGTGCATATAGCTTAGGTGAAGCGATTTCTGATTTGCGAAACTCTCTTTATGTTAAGATAAAGGGAAGAACTATATAATGCTAAATTTTCAATTACTCCTATAACTATTGAATCAAATCAAATCTGTTTTTATTCTTGTGTTTGCCTGCTATGAAAAATGAGGTTGGGTGCTAGTGTGTAAATAGGCAGAGTGATTCCAGATTTGTAACACTCTCCTTGTGTTAAGTTGAAGCAATACAATGATCCAATTTACATTATACAAATTTATTTTTATTCTCATGATCATGAATATTGCAGTATTTTTTGTGTGTAATGAAGAGTGATTGCTTCCTTGTGGATCACGTGCTGAAGTACCCCTTTAGACCATTTTTATTTATCTTTAGACTAATTTAACATGTGTTATCTTTCTGGGAATATAAAGTCTATTTGCAGATGATAAGTCTTATGATTGTGCGCCTGCAGCTCCTTCTATAGGCCTTAAAGTACCTGACACGCAGTTATTATGGGCCAATGATAATTGAACTCCACATTGCTTCTGTTCTACTTACTTCGCCTTTGTTTCGTTCTTGCGCCAGCAGCGCAAAGGGTGGAATCTAGTGTACAAAAGAGTGAACATGTAATTTGTCTTCCTGGACATGGTTGCAGCCATGCGATGTGCTTAACCATTTGTGTAGCTCAGTTTGAAGATATAAAATATTATTTTCTTATGTAAAATTTGTGTACCCTTGTAGCTGAATGCTACTGAACACATGTATGGACGATGAAGTACTGAATTATTAGTCTATGAATGTTTCTAAACTTTTAAGGTTTTGGACGAGGCTGTATGTAACTTTGATTTAAGTGTATATACAAGTTGTGACATTTGTCCAAATCAGCTGACATAGATAATGGATATTAAACTAGAGATATGTTGAAAAGTTTGCAAGTGAACAACGTGATGGCATATTAACTGCCGGGTAGACATGTTTGTGCCGGCAGTTCCACAGCCAGTAACAGTATTTCACGTGTCACCACCAATCTGCCAGGTGAAAACTAACTGCCGAGAAATGCAAGCGCCAGGGCAGAGAAACTGCCGGAAATAGTTTATCTGCCGGGAGAAGTAATCCCCGGCAGTTTTTCTGCCACCTTAATGACTTAATGACTTTCTCCCGGCAGATTGTGTGCCATTGCATCAGTGTTGTGGTGTAGTGATGTTTAATGGGCTTTATTGTACACTTTTATATTATTTTTGGGACTAACCTACTAATCGAAGGCCCAGTGCAAATTGCTGTTTTTTTGCCTATTTCAGTGTTTTGCAGAAAAGGAATATCAAACGGAATCCAAACGGAATGAAACCTTCGGGAGAGTTATTTTTGAAACAAATGCGATCCAGTAGACTTGGAGTAGACATCAAGAAAGGAGCGAGGAGGCCACGAGGTAGGGAGGTGCGCCTGCCCCCTGGGTGCGCCCCCACCCTCGTGGGCCCCTCATAGCTCCACCGACCTACTTCTTCCTCCTATATATATCCATATACCCCAAAAATATCGACGAGCACCACGAAACCCTATTTCCACCACCGCAACCTTCTGTACCCAAGAGATCCCATCTTGGGGCCTTTTCCGAAGCTTCGCCATAGGGGGAATTGATCACGGAGGGCTTCTACATCAACACCATAGCCTATCTGATGATGTGTGGGTTGTTTACCACAGACCTTCGGGTCCATAGTTATTAGCTAGATGGCTTCTTTTCTCTCTTTGGATCTCAATACAAAGTTCTCCTCGATCTTCTTGGAGATCTATTCAATGTAATTGAGGGAGTCCTGGATTAGGGGGTCTCCGGACAGCCGAACTATATCCTTTGGCCGGACTGTTGGACTATGAAGATACAAGATTGAAGACTTCGTCTCGTGTCCGGATAGGACTCTACTTGGCGTGGAAGGCAAGCTAGGCAATACGGATATGTATATCTCCTCCTTGTAACCGACCTTGTGTAACCCTAGCCCTTTCCGGTGTCTATATAAACCGGAGGGTTTTAGTCTGTAGGACAACATACAATCATACCATAGGCTAGCTTCTAGGGTTTAGCCTCTCTGATCTCGTGGTAGATCAACTCTTGTAATACTCATATCATCAAGAATAAATCAAGCAGAACGTAGGGTTTTACCTCCATCAAGAGGGCCCGAACCTGGGTAAAACATCGTGTCCCCTGCC
>NW_024118733.1:0-8792 GCF_003073215.2 Triticum urartu
CTCCTCCCACTCGATCCCGAGGGGACCGACAGCGCTCGCCGCCGCCCGTCCGCTCCTCTCTCCCGAGGACCCCGCCATCATTTCACCGTGCTCCGCCACCCCCAGGTCACTGACCACCACTCCCTTCCCCATCTCCTTCTCCTCCTAACCCTAATCTCTCTCTCTCTCTTCACGCCATGATCAGGAGCAGGAGCTCAGAGCTCGCCACTGGCCCCATTTCGCCACCCCATCGCCCGATCTGGTGGGATCCGGCCCGTCATGCGCTCGTGGGCAACCTTCTGCCTGGTCAGCGCGGACCCACTGCCTGCAAGCCGCAACCACTGGCGCCCCTTCCCCTGCTCCGGCGTGAGCACGACGGGAGGGAGCGTCCATGCGCCCGTTGAGCAGGCCTCGTGGCCCTCGTCCCTGTTCGGCCCACCCAGCGCCCCTTCCAACATGCCTCTTCCACAACCCGGGCCTTGGCCCATGTGAGCAGTTCCCCCCATCCCAGTAGTACTTTTTTTAGATTCAACAAATTTGCTAATTGTCGAGTGTTTGGCAGTTTTGTAGAAAAGCCCTCATACATCATGCATATAATAATTCACAAACCATGCATTATATGTAAAAACTACATATATGTAAAATGCCTAGATTTTCATCTAGTTTCATAATATCCAACTTTCATCCATGTTTAAAAATGTTTAAAATTCTGTTTGTTTTATTTTGCTTAAATGCCATGCTAAAATGATATATTTCATAACTTAATAACCGTTGCTCGGTTTTAAATAAATTATATATGTAAATGGGGTAGAAAAATGCCTAGTTTAACATGGTGCACTCATCTTGCATATTTAACAAATCTAAAATATGGTTTAGGGAAAAATAGTACCAACTTCATAACATGCATATGAGGATTTTTCCGGACCTATTGCTTGTTGTTCCGGCCTCATTTAAACTTGCCTAGATAGGTAGTTTTATTATGCTTCACCCCTTGTCATCCTAACCAACATTTAATATTGTTGAGTACATAAACGAGAGAGAACTAAAGAAGTCATGTGGTGTTTCGTCAATATGCAACTCGTTGCATATTGAGCTCCACTTAATTTGTAGTATTTTTGTGCACTTTGCCATGAAATGCCTCTTTAAACCGGACATGCATCATGATTGATTGTGCATCATACCATGTTTATGTGATGGTTGTTTACCATGTTGTTTGCTTCTTTCCGGTGTCGCTTCTCCTTGATAGTTTCGGTAACGTTGCATTTGTGAGGATCCGTTCGACTAGGTTGGTTCGCCTTCTTCATGGACTCGTTCTTCTTCTTGCAGGATCTCAGGCAAGATGACCATACCCTTGATATCACTACTATCTTTGCTTCGCTAGTTGTTCGTTCTACCTCTATGTCACGCTACCTACCACTTGTTATATTATGCCTCTAACCCACCTTCTTAGCAAACCGTTGTTTGGCTATGTTACCTCTTTTGCTCAGCCCCTATTATAGCATTGCTAGTTGTAGGTGAAGTTGAAGTTTGTTCCATGTTGGAACATGGATATGTTGGGATATCACAATATCTCTTATTTAATTAATGCATATATATACTTGGTAAAGGGTGGAAGGCTCGGCCTTATGCTAGTGTTTTGTTACACTCTTGCCGCCCTAGTTTCCGTCATATCGGTGTTATGTTCCTTGATTTTGCGTTCCTAACGCGGTTGGGGTTATGGGCCCCCCTTGATAGTTCGCTTTGAATAAAACTCCTCCAGCAAGGCCCAATCTTGGTTTTAGATTTGCCTAACAACCTAAGCCTTTTCCCTTGGGTTCCGCGGACTGAAGGGTCATGTTTATTTTAACCCCCGAGCCAGTGCTCCTCTGAGTGTTGGTCCAAACTAGAGTCCTTTGGAGCGCCACCTTGGGGAAACTTGAGGGCTGGTTTTAGTTGTACGGAGAGCTCATCCGATATGCCCTGAGAACGAGATATGTGCAGCTCCTATTGGGATTTGTAGGCACGTTCAGGCGGTCTTGCTGGTCTTGTTTTAGCATTGTCGAAATTTTTTGTAACCGGGATTCCGAGTCTGATCGGCTTGTTCTGGGAGACAGAATATCCTTCGTTGATCGTGAGAGCTTGTGATGGGCTATGTTGGGACACCCTTGCAGGGTATAAACTTTCGAGAGCCGTGCCCGCGGTTATGTGGAAGATGGGAATTTTTAATATCTGGTTGTAGAGAACTTGACACTTGACTTAATTAAAATGCATCAACCACGTGTCTAGCCGTGATGGTCTCTTTTCGGCAGAGTCTGGGAAGTGAACATGGTCTTGTGTTATGTATGAACGTAGGTAGTTTCAGGATCACTTCTTGATCACTTCTAGCTTCTCGACTGTTGCGTTTCTTATCTTCTCGCTCTTATTTGCGTATGTTAGCCACCCTATTTTCTTAGCGCTTGCTGCAGCTCCACCTCATTACCTTATCCTACCCATAAGTTAAATAGTCTTGATCTCGCGGGTGTGAGATTGTTGAGTCCTCGTGACTCACGGATACTTCCAAAACAGTTGCAGGTGCTGATGATACCAGTGTAGGTGACGCAACCGAGCTCAAGGGGGAGCTCGATGAAGATCTTGGTAGTCATTATGTGTCTTTTCCGGTTGATCAGTAGTGGAGCCCAGTTGGGACGATCGGGGATCTAGCATTTGGGGTTGTCTTATTTTATTTTGGTTCCTTAGTCGGACATTGATTGTACTCTGGATGATGTATGTTTAACTTGTTATTTGTGTGAAGTGGTGATTGTAAGCCAACTCTTTATCCCTCTCTTATTCAGTACATGGGATTGTGTGAAGATTACCCCTCTTGCGACAAAACCACAATGGGGTTATGCCTCTAAGTCATGCATCGACACATGGGAGATATAGCCACATCGTGGGTGTTACAGGACTCTTAATCAACAACCTAGGGTAGTGCTCCTCATGAGTGTTGGTCCAAACTGGGCAACCAGCAAGGCCACCACGAGGAAACTCGAGGACACGTTTTACTCATAGATTGACCCATCCGATTGTGGCCTGAGACTAGATACACGCGACTCCTATCGGGGTGTCGGCACGTCGGGAGGTCTTGCTATTTTTGCTTTACCACTGTCGAAATGTCTTGTGCACCGGGATTCTGAGCTTGATCGGGGTGTCCCGAGTTGGAGATTTACCTCTGCGGATCATGAGAGCTTATGATGGGATAAGTTGGGACACCCCTGTAGGGTTTTTAATCTTTTCGAGAGCCATGCCCAAGGTTATGTGGCAGATTGGAAATTTATAATATCCGGTGGTAGAGAACTTGACACTAGATCTGAATTAAAATACACCAACCGTGTGCGTAATCGTTACCATCTCTTTTTGAAGAAGTTTGAGAAGAGAACACGGCGGGGTTATGTTTGACTTGTAGGTACTTCAGGATCAGTTCTTGATCATTACTAGTTTGCGACTGTTATGCGTAGTTCCTCTTCTTACTCTTGTAGTCGTAGGCTAGCCACCATACAATGCTTAGTGTTGTTGCAACCTCACCACTTATCCATTCCATCCCCAGTAAGCTTTGCTAGTCTAGATGCCCATAGTAATGGGATTGTTTAGTCCTCATGGCTCACAGATTACTACAACAACAGTTTCAAGTACAGGTAAGGAGATGTTTTGATGAGAGAGCGATGCTAGCTTGTTTGGGGTTCTTCTTCTTCTTCTTCGATCAAGGGATAGGTTCCGGGTTGGTAGCCTCGGTTAGCATAGTGGATGTCATTTGATTTTTCATTTGTGTTTCATCCATAGTCGGATGTTGCTCATCCGCATGATGTTTGATGTTTTTGTGAGACAAGTGTATGCATTTGTATGTATCCCCATTTGAGTTGTATATGGTACGATCACCGTTTGTATGTATCCCCGTTTGATGTTTGATGTGGCTCTATCCTCGGTGGGACCTTCGACTTCCTCTCGGATAGGATCACATATTGGGTTTGACAAGTTGGTATCAGAGCCTTACCGACCGTAGGAGCCCCCTGTTTGATCCAATCGTTGCCGTTGTTGAGTCTAGAAAGAATACTATTTTCGGAGTCTAGTTATATCATAGAGTAGGAATTATTTTTACTCCTCATCCCATTGGTCACTCTGGTGAGGACTCGTGATGTAGGTGTTTTGGATCCATTACTCTCCTTTTTCACTCAAATTTTTTTAGGATCACGCGGGTATTGTTGGAATCGTTGCGACGGGAATTCTGTTCTCGGTGGCTCGTGACATTTAGGGGTTGTGGCAGTCTCCCGGGGATTTGATATCCAAGGTGTTTTCATCATGGTGCTTATCATTTCAGTTCTGGAATACTAGAGGATGCCGACATCGAAAATGCTTCTATGTTCTTTATGGTGAGAGTAGTTTGACGCCAGCCAGTATTGGGAAGAGCGATCAGATGTATTGCCACAACTAGTTTGTCAGATGTTTTTCAAAGGTCTGAGGTACACAGTTTCCAAGGTTCTTGGTTATATGTTGAGGAGGCAGTACATTTGGAGCATAGAATTCTGCTAGGAGTTTTGTGATGATATTTTGCTCCTTGTACTTGTTGTACCAGATTACATAACCAAGAATTTCGGGAGTTCATAGGTGGGAATTCAAGTAGTTACCTCGAATTATCCTTCTAAAAAATGCATGAGAGTTAGGTATTTGTTTTCGGCTTATTCTGCAAGCCAAATCCTTTGTTTTATTTTAATTTTGGTATTCGAGTTTCTTCCAAGTCAAGCGTTGATTCCATAGCTTTCCTAAGCGGTGTTCTCATATTTCTATGGGAATGCTAATTCTTCTTGATCATCGAGATTGTCATCTCAATTTTTTTCCAATCGGCGTGCTTCTCTTCAAGATAATTCAATGCTTTCAACATTCGCAAGATCAATATTGTCAGTTTTCTCAATGACGTTTGTTTCATCTATCCCAAGTTGCCTATGTTTTCCCATCATCCCACCCTTTTCTTCAAGGACTCAGATTTCTTAATCAAGTATTCATTTTATTGAGGCGGAGTCTCCTCATTCTTTTCCTTCAATATTCTTATTAGATGATTCTCTTGAAGATGCTAAAGAAGTTTCAAGTTCATCGTTCTTTCGTGCTAAAATTCGTCCGCTAGATTAAATTCAAGCTTCGGTGTTGATCATATCTCTTCCTTTTGTTTCATGTTTCACATATTTTTCCATGTTGCGGTTTCTTATCCAAGGCTCTCTTATTTATTCACCTCCCTCCATTTCTTCTTTGGAGTGTCGTAGATATCTCAGAAGATTCATGATTCCATTCTTAATCTATTCAAGCTATGTCGAGGTTGTTATCTCATCCATGCCATTTAATACAACCGGTGCAATCTATCTTTAAAAATCATTCAACAGTGTTTCTTTCGAGTAGGCCCATAACCATAGGTCTTTTCCCAGGATCTTACCTGACTCTTCTAATTTATCTAGAGCTTTTCTCAAATTCTTCCAAAGTTTCACATAAGAATTAATTCTTATCCGTCAAATGTCTTCTCCGAGTTTTCCTTCAATTCCTTCCATTTTGATCCCAATTTTCATCTTTTCATCATTCTGGAGTGTCTCAAATAATTTGGTGGTGTTCCTCATCATCATTCTCAGTGTAGAAGACCACAGAAGAGTTTCTCTTAAATCCTTGTCCCTTCTCTTGAAGATTTATAGCTCAATCTTGATGCCATCCTCTCAAATTGTTCCGATCATCAAGAATAGTTTTCCTACCCAGCCGGAGAACTTCAGGAGTTTTTTTTCATTTCTTGATCATCCAAAGGCCATCATTTTAGAAGATTTATTCATTCTCAACAGTTAGCTCCCATTCCCCAATTTCTACCAGTGCATCGTTCAAATATGCTCTAATTAGTTCATCATTCTTCGTTCTCTCGTATCTGAGTTCCCTCAAGTATCTTCGTTCGTTTTCTAAATTCTTCCCGGTGATTCGATCTCTTTTTTCATTCGTTTTCAATTCTTACGGTGGTTCATTCAACATTCATCTTACTTTATTAGCATATCAATTCATTCATTGTTTAGAAAATTCTACTGTTTATTCATTGAAGACTCTCCGAAGTTTGTGTTATATCTCTCCTTAATCATTTTCAATAAGAATAAGTGGTATGCCAAATCCATTGCTTGTCACCAAGTTAAGTGGAAGAAGGATAAGCATAACATAATCCTGATTCTTGTTCCTCAAGGTGATTCAATCCCTTCGTCCAGAGTTTGTTCATGTTGAAAAATTCCCATTTCCATGTTGGTCATCTTCTCCTTTTCCGTAGTTCCTAGTTGTATCCGTTATCTCATCATGAAGCTCCATCTAAATCATTGCAATGTTTCATCTTGCTGTTTTTTTACAACCTTCACTTCCTTCCTACAATTTCTTTTCGTATAGGAGTTCTTGATGAAGTTTCTCATGGTGGTTCATCAAAGATTTCTTCCATTCTTGAAGTGTTGATCTAGATTTTGTTGGAGGAGCTCATGTATTCTTCTTCATGCATTTCGACGTGCAATTCTGCTACCTTATCTTGAGGTGGTATTATGTCATTTGTTGAAAATTTCCCTTCGTGTTTCATGATTCACATGTTGTCAAGAATGAGGTATTTTAAATCCATCAATCTCTTCATTGGAGTTATCTTGGTAAAGATTTCACCTAAAACCTTTCTGAAGGAATGTTGCTATTTGTGGTGCTTATCAATGATCCAAGTTATCTCTTTATCATCTTGGTGGAAGAAGTTTTTCATCTCTTCATCCATCTAAAGCAAGAAATTGTTTCCGTTAGTTGCATAATTTCACCTCTGGTTTTGAGATGTTTCCATAAGCCCAAGAGGAGCATATCTTTTCATTGTTTATTATTCAATAACTCCGTTCTAGTATTCCATGTACGGATGTTGTTTCAAGTTCTTTTACGGCAGAAGATGTTGTTATCTTCTCCGTTCTTTTCATTCAATTCTTTCATTTGTTCCGGAGGCACTGTGTTGTTGCTCTCATCAAGTATCATCCCATCTTGTCACCCTCATGTTTTATTCCTTCTATTTACAACCGGAGCGATATCCAAAATCATTTCTTTATTATTCATTGTTTATCTCGTTTCTATCAGAGTGATTTCTAATTCTATCTTGTCCATTGGACTATTGATTCACGTCTTTGCAACCTTCGAGGTTCATGTGATGTTCCTTGCTCATCTTTTCTACCAGAGTGCTCTCAACTTCGTTCATCTCCGTTGTATTCTTTCTTTCAAGCTTTTCAACATCTCAAGGTTCTTTGGTTTCACTCGTTTGTTAAAGAAGCAACTTCATTTTACCCCTTCTCATTATAAGATCTTAGGGCGAGATCTCTTGTAAGTGGGGCAGTGTTGTGACACCCCGAGACCGGTGCTCAAGTTGCCTTCCATGTTTTTCGTTGTCGCTGTGTAATTTATTTTCTTGATGCGTTTCATCATGGCATCATGCGCATTGCATCCACATCTTTTAATGAAACTTGAGGTAATTCGTACTTGCCACTTCTCTCTTTTTCTCGTTGACATTTTGTCAGGCCACATTGTCTTTGTCGACCTCTCTCAGACCACCTCGCGTGTGTCCAAAACTGCCCGGACCCGAACCGCTCGGTCATGACCGATGGGTCCAGATCAACCCTGAAATACCCCAAGCATATTCAGTTTATTCTTTTGACTACCCGATTGATCCGGAATCGTCCGATGATAATCGGACACCCCTAAACCCCCACCTTCTATATAAACAAGGCAACCCTTGAATCTAGGGTGATGTCCCATCGATCCCTCTCGGCCGTCGCCACTGACTTACTCGGCTTCTCATCCGGATCCAATTCCACCAACCGGACTCCTCCCTACTCCCCTAGATCCCCCACCAAGATGCTGCAAAAGCTATCTACCTTATTCTTCCAAAAAATTCCAAAAATAATCAAGTGAATATTTTTCCTAAAAGAAAAATATTCATTTTCCCCTCTGAAACTCACTTCAGAAACATGTGCTCCAAAGCAACATCAATTTTTCTTGCTCAGAAAAATCTGAGATAAATCATGAATATTCTTAGAACCCTGGCACACCTTCCCATGCAAAAATATTGTATCACTTCTTGTAATATTTTTGCTGTAGAAATTTTTTTCACTTAGGTCCAGAAATGCACTTTGTACAACAAGTGCATTTTTCCTTTAGCTTTTGGCCTTGAGCTTTCTTGAGCTTAAACACCCTCCTAAGAAACCCTAAACCCCAGGAGATCAGCCCTAATGGCCTTCTAGAAGGTGTCCAAACTTGGCGACCAAGTTTCTGGTCAGAAACTTGCCGGCTTAGTTGAGTCCAATCTGGTCGGCCTGGGTATGAGCCATCACCTCTCCTAGACGTAACACTGCATGGTCGAGTGCGTAGACAAGGTTTGGCCGCTCCTAGACGTCATTTTGACCATGCCAGCTTGGTGACGGCGTGAGGACATGACGCCTGCCAGCATCTCAACGCGCTCTGGCTGTCGCCTTGCCCTCTGTTTCGCGCGTGTTCATTCCAGCGCTCGCCGCCGACTGCCACACCACGCCACAAGCCTCGACCCATCACCCTTGACCGCTCCCTGGCGCTTGCCGACGCCGGAGCCGCAGTAGCAAGCATGGGCGCGTCGCGTCCAAAACGCCACTGTGCGCGCGTGCGCTTGTCCTCTTCTCCAACCACCTCATGTGCTCGTCCGCGTGCGTGGGCAAGCTCCTGCGTTAACGCTGAGCCATGCCCCCTCGCGTTGCAGCTTCTCGTCGACGTTGGCCGCGTGTCCAGAGCGCTCCGGCAGAGACACGTCCCCCCTCTTG
>NW_024118734.1:0-16804 GCF_003073215.2 Triticum urartu
GCCCCCCCCCCCCTCCTTTATATACAGGGGCAGGGGGCACCTCTAGACACACAAATTCATCTATTGATCTCTCACAGCCGTGTGCGGTGCCCCCCTTCACCATAATCCACCTCGATCATATCATAGCGGTGCTTAGGCGAAGCCCTGCGTCGGTAGCATCATCATCACCATCATCACGCCGTCGTGCTGACGGAACTGTCCCTCGAAGCTCTGCTAGATCGGAGTTCGTGGGACATCATCGAGTTGAACGTGTGGTGAACTCGGAGGTGCCATACGTTCGGTACTTGAATCGGTCGGATCATGAAGACATACGACTACATCAACCGTGTTGTACTAACGCTTCCGCTTTCGGTCTACGAGGGTACGTGGACACACTCTCCCCTCTCGTTGCTATGCATCACCATGATCCTGTGTGTGCATAGGAATTTTTTTGAAATTACTACGTTCTCCAACAGAATCCATCTTGTGTCTTGTCACACTCACACGACTCAATGTCAGCAGTGAGAGTCATAAGACGCTCAAGGAGTTGATTGGGAGTTTCACCTTTCTCCGTACAAAAGTTTCGTAATTGCCCCTTGGCAATTTCATATTGAGCACTCCGGAGGGTGAAGGTACCGGTCTAGGATCTTATAATACTTTCCCATAGTTCCTTTGCACTTGTGATGTGTATGAAAGGTCTCCTTTGCTTTTCAACCATACCTCTCCTTATACACATGGTTGCAGTGTCATTGAGATTCTTGTCATAAATTTCTCTTGGTGTAGGATTCTTTGGATCAACCACATGGTAACCATACTCCAAGATCTCCAGCATCTCATCGTTTCCATATCGAAGATGATCCTGCATAGCAACTCTCCACAAGGCAAAATCGGAAGTGGCATCAAGTAAAGGAGGTTTGCCTTGAGGGTTATATTTTGGTTTCTCAACTTGGGGTCTTACATAAAGACAAGGAACACTGGAGTGATCATTGTTAGGAGGTTGTTGACCAAGTGACGGAGTAGGCACAGTTGGCCTCGAAGCCGCACCACCAGAGAGTGGTGCAAGCATCGTGGACAACGTGGCTAGTCTCATTTGGACCAAGGCCTCAAGAGAAGCATCATGCTCCTCTTTTTGCTTAGCAAGGGCCCGTTCCAGATCCTCAGAAGTAAAGGACTTGACTTCTCAAGAAGCCTCACCTTTATCCTTCGGATCTGTAACAAGGGGAGTCCCATCGGGGTTCATCTCGCTATAGGGCGGTTAAGCCACAAGAATAGAGCACGTGGCTCTGATACCAATTGAAAGGATCGAGATGGACCTAGAGGGGGGTGAATAGGTACGATTACAAATTTTAATTATTACTTAGCAATTTTAGGCAATAATGAGGAATATGAAGGTGAGCCTAACAATTGCAAGTGTAGTACTAAGTGCTAAGCAAGTAACACAAGTATGTAAGTAAGCAAGCACAATATGATATAAGTAAGTGCTAAGAGACAAGTAACCACAAGTAGAGATTTAGGGTTAGGAATAACCGCAACTCCGGGAGACGAGGATGTATGCCGATGTTCACTTCCTTGGAGGGAAGCTACGTCACCGTTAGAGAGGTGGATGTTACCACGAAGGCACACCAACGCCACGAAGGCTCACCCTATTCTCCCTTTGAGACAACACCACGAAGGCGTTTCTCAACCAGTGGTAGACCTTGGGGTAGTCTCCAAACCCTCACAAACTTTTCCGGGGGTAATGACAAAGGTCGATTCCTCTCTGGAAGACTCCTACCGCCTAGGAGTCTCCAACCTCCAAGAGTAACAAGAACGATGGGAAAAGCTCAAGACTTGCTCAAATCATCAATTTCTTTGGTGCAAAGATGGGAAAGGAGTGGATCTATCACTTGATTGGAGAACTTCTCTCAAGTGCTCTCAAATCCCTTGGGGATCTAAGATTTAGTGTGGAAGAGTGAGAGAGTGAGTGAAATGTGTTCTTAGCAAGCTCAAAGTGAATGGTCAACCTTATCCTGTGGGGGAGAAGGCTATATATAGTCGAGGTGGAGAAGTAACCGTTTGAGCAACACAAGTGCACACGAGGTGTCGAACGTCCGGACAGGACCGGACATCCGGTGGCACAGATAGGTCCGGACATCCGACAGACGTCGGTTGTCTGGTCGCTGGAGAATCACAAGCCACAAATCAGCATATAGCTAATGGACGTCCGGACCGATTCGGTCGTCCGGTGACCGGACATCCGTAGAGGACCGGATATCCATAAAAACTGTTCTGTTGAGTAAGTGTAGGACGTCCGGAGGATAACGGACGTCCATGGACCGGACATCCGGAAAAGCTCGGACATCCGTGAATATTGTTCTGTGAAGAAACTCCGGACGACCGACGAGAGCCGGACGACGGGACAACTGAAAGGGATCGGACGTCCGTAACGTAACGGACGTCCGGTGAAAAATGGAGTTGTGGGTTTTGAGCAAATCTTTCACTAGATCCATCGATCCCCTCTTAATAGTGAGGGATCCCTATACTCAAGAAAAACACGTAAACAAAGCCAACGCTATTGTCTTGTATCTCCAATCTGAAGTTACATGCATTTGTCTTTAGTCATGATCCACACACGTCCTATGAGACATAATCCTGAGATATACTTGATAAACATGATTAGTCCCATACATGCATGTTGTCATCAACATCAAAATAAGATTAAGGGCATGATTGCACTTTCACTTAGGCGAAGCCCTGCGGAGATCACTTCACTGTAACCGTCACCATGCCGTCGTGCTGTCAAAACTCATCTACTACCTCGCCGTCTTGCTGGATCAAGAAGGCGGAGGACGTCACCAGGTTGAACATGTGTAGAACTCGAAGGTGTCGTACGTTCGGTACTTGATCGGTCGGAGCTAGAAGAAGTTTGACTACATCAACCGCGTTGTCAAACGCTTCCTCTTATGGTCTACGAGGGTACGTAGACACACTCTCCCCCTCATTGCTATGCATCTCCATGGATAGATCATTGCGTGTGCGTTGATTTTTTTGTTTTCCATGCAATGTTTCCCAACACAAAGGTGCATCCTTTCTTCTCAGGCATATATCATCGGGAACACCATGAAGGCCGTGAAGGAGATCAACGAGGATAGAGATTTTCTTCAAGAAGAGAAGAAGAAGGTTGAGAGTGTGATTGATGACCTGCTGAAAGATGGGCATGGTAGCAAGGAAAAGCTGGAGAAGATCAAGTCCATCGTAGAGGAATGAAGTGGAAGCTTTGGAGGTTAAGTATATATTAGGCCCATATCAGTCCATGGAAGCTTTGTAGATCTACTGATCTTAGTTGTAATGCCTAATGCAAACAATGTGGTTAGGTGTTAGACTGCAATCATATGGGTTATAGCCCTGCTTCACACTAGTTGTGATGAATTCTATGTTATGTTATGATGAAATTATCCTTGTTATGATCATCTAATGTTATCTAGCTAATGGTTATCCCTGTTATGATCCTTGTTATGATGCCAAATGATTTTTAGTGGGATTTTTTCACTGTTAATAAAACCCACCTACCTACCACCCACCATGAAGTGTAAATAAAAAGCACTCCACCATACGCCAGTCCAGTTAGAACCCTTCCCCCACACCACCCCACTCCACCCCTAGCCGCCATGGATCCAATTCTAGAAGAAATCACTGATGAAGAGGAGGAGGCACCAGTGCTGAGGGTGCCCGGGCTGGCGGCCCTAGGGCAAATGGCATCGAGGGTATGGGCTAGGAGGGCTTTGATGGCCATAGGCTACATCGTGGAGTACAGGCGCTAGCTCGCCAACATGATCTTAGGGTTATGCAATGAAGGGGAGTATGAGCAGTCCTTCCCCAATCATCACAGTCACACCTATGACCAGATCCTCTAGTGGGCGAGAAGGAACACAAGTATGGCTCCACATGTAGCTAAAAGGCGGCGCTGGATGAATTTTCTTTACTCCTGAAGCTTTGTGTCTGAAATTTTTGACCAAGTTTCTCTGAATTCAGTTATCTCTGAAACTAGTCAATTATGTGTCATGTAGCAGACTATGTTCATCAGTCAAATTTTGTTTGTCAATTATCTAGTGTTAGTCAATTATATTTGATGTAGCAGAACTGATGAAGGGGTTTAATTGAATTTGTCTAGTCAAGTCTTGTGTTGAAGTGGCGCCAAGCTTCTGGCATTCTCTGTGACAAGAGAGTGCCACAAAAGCTAAAAGGCAAGTTCTACAGGACGGCGGTTCGACTCGCAATGTTGTATGGCGCTGAGTGTTGGCCGACTAAAAGGCGACATGTTCAACAGTTAGGTGTGGCGGCGATGCGTATGTTGAGATGGATGTGTGGCCACACGAGGAAGGATCGAGTCCGGAATGATGATATACGAGATAGAGTTGGGGTAGCACCAATTGAAGAGAAGCTTGTCCCATATCGTCTGAGATGGTTTGGGCATATTCAGCGCAGGCCTCCAGAAGCTCCAGTGCATAGCGGACGGCTAAAGCGTGCGGAGAATGTCAAGAGAGGGCGGGGTAGACCGAATTTGACATGGGAGGAGTCCGTTAAGAGAGACCTGAAGGATTGGAGTATCACCAAAGAGCTAGCTATGGACAGGGGTGCGTGGAAGCTTGCTATCCATGTGCCAGAGCCATGAGTTGGTTGCGAGATCTTATGGGTTTCACCTCTAGCCTACCCCAACTTGTTTGGGACTAAAGGCTTTGTTGTTGTTGTTGTTGTTGAAGTCTTGTGTTGTTAGTCGATTATCTCTGATGTACCAGAAATGATGAATGTGGTTGTGTACTTGCAATCCAATCTTCTGTTGCACTAGTCGAATATGTGCATCTTGGTCCAACAACATGACGGAAACTGAAAATTAGCTTGCCGGGTTCCAGTTATATTTGTTCAAAAATTAAAGAGTTGCATCTTTGTCCAATAACATGAATCAAGCATAGAAAATCCAGAACTGCATAATACAATACAAATGTAGGTAACATAGTGCATAGCACAACACAAATATAGGTAGCTTGTTACATACCACTAACATAGGTAGCATAGTGCATAAGATTAGTTCACATCAAACAAATAAGCATCAGTCTTACCAGCCTCACCAATACTTAAATAGAGAGAGAGAGAGGAGAGAGAGATAATGTAGAGTAACTCTGAGAGCTCAATGACATCATCCTCTTCACAAATCCCCTTGATCTTCTTCAGCTTACCCTTGTGAATTTCACCCACTCTAAGCAGGCCAGCAATGGCATACTCTGGCTTCTTATCCTTCTTGAGCTCATACCTCTCCTTCATCATAGTGTTGAGCTCATCCATAGCAAAAGCTAGCTCTTTTTTATCCTTTTCAGGTCATGGATCTCCCTCTTCACGAGATTCAACTCCTTCTTGAGAACATCTCTATCCTCTTTCATCTCATGATTCTCCTTCTTTGTGTTATTGATCACTTCTCCTTGAACAACATGAATGGCCTTGAGATCACTGATCACATATTGCTTGTTCTCTAGCTTCTTCTATAGGGCTACAGAGTCCTTTGACACCATTTTCTGGTAATTCTCTTGTTACACCTTTTACATTGTCTCACTCAGTAGCTTGTTCACATCACTAACTAGATTTTTGTACTAACTGTCCAACTGCTCAATCTTGTCTTTGAGCTTGAGCACTTGATCTGCATGACCAAGCCCTTCCCGAGTTCTAGCACCCATGTTCTTCATACTTTCCCCAGAGCTTGTGAAGTGCCTTTTTCACGGATTCGAGACACTCCTGGTCAATCCAATGAGTAAAACCACAGTTGCCCACCTGCAATAGCAAACAATTGAAAGGATTTTAACAGTTAACCATGAAAAAACTAGCAATTACATAACTGAGCTACAATGTTCCACAAACACCACAGTGCATAACTGATCTGTGTTTCACAAACACTACTTAGCAGCCAAAAAGGCATAACTATAACATGTCCAAATAGAGCACAACATAACTGAATTATTCCACAAAAAATGTGCAGCGCATAACTGAAATATACAGTAGGCATTGACACACAATGCTAAGTCCAGCTTATATAGCTTAACTCACAGACAACATCCAAATATACCACAACAAAATTAACACACAACACTAGCTCTAGCTTATACCAGTCATAGACAACACTAACTGAACAAGCATCTCCAAAACTACACAGTTTACAAAAACTGTAAACACATCAAAGATTACTAAAGATGAAAAATAGAAGGATTAAAAGATAGGAAAATTGTGCTTACTTCTTGACCATATCCATATAATCTTCTTCTAGCGAGGCTGCCTTCAACTGCTACCAATTTGTTGGCAATTTTCTGCTAGTAGCAATGGACAGGGGCCTCCTCATTCCCCACAAAGCTCTCAAAGCCAGAGTATTCTATGGTGATAGGGCCTACATTCAGGTCAAAATGAATGAAGAATGGTCAAATCGACTGGATTTGGTCCAAATTGCCCCCAATTCAAAGATCCCCAAATCCCACCAAGAATCCTAACCCTAGCCTGTGAGATCGAGTACATAGGGTGCTTACATTTGAGTCACTCCTCTATGGAGTCCTCACTTCTCTCTCCATTATTCCAGGACATCATTGTGATGGCGGCGTCTCGGAGGTCGCAACAGAGGAATACAGAAGAGCGCACGAGAGAGCGAGAGCGAGAGTGAGCGAGAGGTGTGAGAGAGAGCACGCGATGATTCCCTAAAGGGAAACGTTTCGACCGAGCCGGTCTCGACCGACCGTTAATAAGTTGCCATCACATTTGTCGCCACATGGGGGGTTTGTAACTTCAAAATGTGCTATAAAAAATACTCGACACTTGTTTCCACTGTGAATTCTTTGTGCGGTGATCTTTGCCATGAATTATAAAGTGGAGGTTTTCTGCTAATGGGGCAACTATTGTGTTGTTTCTTTGCATTTCACTCTGGTTTTATGATGACGGTTGATATTTTCTAGTCTATATCTTTTTTAGAATAAAGGCGCAAGAAGTGTCCAACTTTAAATTAATAAAACCAACAAATCAGGAAGCATCCAACACAAACCAACACAGACAAGTTTGAAGTTCTGGTCTCTATCTCTCTCTATCCCTCTCTAATATTAATAATTTTCTTCCTTTTTTCTCGTCCTATCCTGCATGACCCTATCCATCAGCTCATTCTTGTTTCCGTTCACCCACAATCGCAACTAAACAACCGCCCCATGGCCCCACCTGTCCAGACCTTCTCGAGCACCTTCGGTTCTCTCTCCTACCGTATCATGCCATCTTACCGTCTTCACGCCACCTTCCATTGCTAGATGTTGCTGCCCTCCCCCTCCTCTTCCTACAACGGCTTCCATACACATGATCTCATCCCTCTCCAACCCAAGCAATGTAGCGTTGGTCTCGCACCATCCCTCTACCTCCATGCTGCCGTCTGTTGTTCGATCAATGGGTGCCACCGTGACAATCACATCTCCTACCTCTGTACCTTAGGTTTGGTGCCTGACGATGAGGTTAAGGAAGGCGTGTACAGGAGTGACTGAGAGGGGCACGAGGTGGCAGGATCCGGGGAGCCTTTCAAGGGGATGAGGAGGAGCTCATGAATTCCAGCTCAGTCTGCCTGACCAACTCGTTGCCACACTCGCGAAATGTGGAACCATGGGTGTGTGATGCACTAGGGTGTCCACCAAAGTCCTCCTAGCTTGATCCACTGGCACCCAGAGCTTACACACGAGGAGCAAGACACTGGGTCTAGAGAGTTAGAATCATAATTGAAAAGTCCCTAGTGTGTCTGACAAGAACTCCTTGTTACTATCATACTAGATGGAGGATGGATGATCTTTATGCAACGAAAACTATTTTATCTTTTGTTCAAGGTTGTAATCAGGCCATCCCGATCTCATCAAACACAAATGATGCCTCTACTGATCCCGACAAACACAAAAGGCAGGTTTTGCTTGCCGTTACTCCATGTTGGTCCGTGTGTTGTTGTTGTTAGGGAAACTCCTACGCGCCAACGCAAATAGGAGCAGATTTTGTATGTTTTTTTGTCCGTTTGGGTTAGCGTATTGGGCGGCGTCCGCCCCCATCCGCTTTTAGGTGGTCAATGTGCCCAATGTGATGATGCATTTTCGTCCGCGCGATTAGTATGCAGCCATATATTTGTACCTTTTTTGCAGACATATCAAAAACCTTGCTCGCATAATTCATAACCAAATAAAAATATCATAGTTTACAAACCAAATGAAATTTAATTGTCACAAAGACATTTGAAAGAAAAGAGTTGATACATCTATTGGTTGCCAAGGTGAGCCCACATATACTCAACCAAATCATCTTGTAGTTGATTGTGAGTTGCCTAATCACACATTTCATGATGAAATTGGGTAAACTTTGAAAATGTTGTCGCTCCTCTATGCTTAGGCACAACATTTTCACCCTAAAATTGTAACCCCTGGTCGAAGATTTCATCCTCCCGCCCATCCTCTACGATCATGTTGTGCATGATCACACAAGTAGTCATCACCTTCCACAACTTCTTGGTGCTCCAAGTTCTAGCAGGATACCGAGCGATGCCCCATCAAGATTTAAGAACACCAAAAGCATGCTCCACATCTTTCCTAGCACTCTCTTGTGCTTGAGAAAATCTCTGCCTCTTCTCTCCTATCGGGTTGGGAATTGTATTCACAAGGGTAGTCCACTGAGGATAGATACCATCAGCTAGGCAGTATCCTTTGCTGTAGTGGTGGCCATTGATCTCAACATTGACCTCTAGGAAGTTGCCTTCTGCAAGCCTTCTAAACACCGGACAACACTGAAAGCACATTGATGTCATTGTGAAAGCCGGCCATGCCGAAAAAAGAGTGTCAAATCCAGATATCTTCTGAAGCCATGACCTCAAATATGATAGTACAAGCTTTCATGTGCCCTTATACTGCCCATGCCAAGCAGATGGACAGTTCTTCCACTTCCAGTGCATACAATTTATGCTACCAAGCATCCCCGGAAAGCCCTTATCTGCATTGATCACCAACAATTGGGTTGTATCTGCAGCAGTTGGCTCTCTCAAGTACATCAGGCCAAACATTGCTACCATAGCCTTGCCGAACACGTACATGAATTCTAGGCATGTTGACTCACTCATGCGGACATAGTCACCAAAAAGATAACTGAGTATTCCGTATGCAAGCATCTATATAGTTGTAGTCCATTTCTGATAAGAGGAGAAGCCAACCTTTCCCAAGTCATCCTCCTTGCATACGAAATGATCATTGTATGCCACCACCCCTTCCCGAATACGATTGAACACATGTCTAGGCATCCGGAAGCGGCACCGGAACAACATGTGTTTGAAGAGTCGGGAAGAGTACATGAAGTAGTCTTCCCAGAGTAGTTAGTGGCCTCTCTCTATCTCTCTCTCTCTCTCTGTGTGTGTGTGTGTGTGTGTTGTGATTCAATGCTAGAGCATGCCCGGGATCAAGCCCCAAAACACCGGTTGTTGCCTAGCAATGTGTTCATGGACGACCAAAGTAGCAACCACAAACTCCTCATCGTCTGAATCGCAAATGAAGTTGTTGAAAAAGTACTTACCGCCACTATCTATTTGTACCTTGCGAGCGAAACATCGAACACCTTACGAGCATGGTGAAAAAAGTCGACCGGTGAAGATCCCCGCGCCTCTCCCAAACCAGGTAGCAGGCCTGTCGGCATGAAGGCAACTGTGGCGACGACCGTCAAGCAAGGATGGCGGGCTTGGAGCGTTGCCGATGGCGATAGGAGTGGTGTGGTCGTGGGGGTGCTACAATGACGGCGAAAATAGGCCACTAATGCCGGCAAGAGCAGACATCGGGTGTGGCGTGCTGCTGGGGGAGGTATGTGGGTGCGGGGGCGGTCTAGTAGCGTCCAACCGGACAGAACTGTGCGATGGCGGCGAGGGTGAGGTGGACAGGTGTCTTGGTTGTGGATGGAAGAGGGGGGGAATGGTCAATGTGCCACCAACTAGCGGGCCAGGTGGAGGACAAGGGCGTGCGTCGCGCGCGTCCACGTCGACGCAAACTCGACCCAATTTTGAGCCTGAAATGGGTCATCCGCGGACAAAAAGCGAACGCTCGTCCGTTTGAGTAGGCACGTTGGGCCGCGATTTGTCTCTGTTTTGACCCAAACTAGACCATGACGGTGCGCGTTGCTGCACCCGTCTATTTTTCCTATAGAATTATAGGAATATATTAAATATATGGATGCATGAGAGAATTGAACTCCTATTTTTGGTGAAACACTTGAATTTCTTATCAGTTTCATTTAGTCCAACCAATTATTGACCATTTTATGTGACTATTCTTGTCACCAACCATGCCGCAACCACGCCAGAGGTCACTAACATGTATTAAAATATATATTGCAAAGATAATGCGTTCACATGGTATAGAACAACTTCAGATTCAGCTAGCTATCTGACAATTAAGAACAATAGCTATGTTTTTTCACATGATTCATGCATCTTAAAATACTCCCAACAAAAAGTTCAAGTGCACACATAGCAACTGAAACAATACTGAAAGATCTCGTAGTAAATTTATGAACTCCCGTACATTGAATCTGCTCAACATGAGACAAAAATAAATATTGCGAATCTTTGCATGTCTTTTAACTTTATACAACCTTAAGTGAACGTCTCACAAAGAGATATAAGAGCATGATTGTAATGGTTTATCTTGTAAATAACTGCCAACATTCTCTAAAAAAGGAAATATAAGAGCCAAGCAATTTTTCACAACAGAAAGTGGAAAAAGACGCAAAGAACAGAAGCGGGATTACTGTTGCTACATCCTGCAAGCATGGTTAGATATTCTGTACATGATCCACGTCTCGGTTGTCTCGAAAAGAAAAACTTGGATAAGGGAGTACACCTACACCCAGGATTAGGAAATCCGGTCTTCTATTTGTAATTCTGTAATTTCTCTAGTGTCAATTCCAATTCGAAGCTTTAGTTTTGACTGAGACTGACGAGGTAATATTTGGAGGTTGCATTGCCTATGAATAAATGCCTAGTGAGCCAAAAACAAAGTTCCACTTTTCTACAGCATCACGTCAAACAATGGCAGCCTAGAAAGATAAGATTAGAGTGAAAGAAGGAAGCTACTAATAGTAGAAAGATGCATAAAGATACAGAGAAAGAAAAGGACAAGCAATCAAACAACTTTTATCCTGAACATTTTCAGCTTGGATAACCTCTGTGCAACCTGTGAACTAAAAAAATAGGGTTATGTCATTTTCCTCAATTTAGCAAAGATACTTTGCATTCAAAACAATATGTTTTACTGTGCAAAGTAAGGTTGATTACCTCAAGCATAAGTCATGTTCCAATGTTGGGATAATCCCAATGATCACAGACCTGGAGAAACACATAACGAATTTAACAATGTTGACTTTGGCTTGGGTATTCCTCAAGGATTCCCATGCCTGTTCCTACAAAATTTCGTAACATCAAACCATTATTGACCCGTAAAATGTAAAACAATTGATCATTATGGTTCTGCATCACTTTTGTACATTTTCTCTGGTTGTAACATCTAATTTATCCATGATTTAGTTGACCACCAGAATCTACATGAAAATAGTTGGTTGTCTGAAAGCTACATATAGCATATGTCAAGGTTTGTTAAGACGTAATACACCCAACAATCTGTTTATACATGGATTCGAAACTTGAACCAAACCAGATTGCTTAGCACACACATGAATTGAAAATCTGAATGCTACATACCGCGGTAGGTGTACTCCCTACAATATTTGTAACTAAGTAACACCACACCTGCAATTTTGTGGTACGAAATATAAATTCTCCAAAAACTAATTGGCCATATTATATATAGTACTATTTTTGTCATGCAAGGACTAATGAGCTAAATATTGCAGGTTCACGTTCACCAGTATGACATGGATTCTCCGAAAATGCCTAACGGTGGACGTGCACTATGTGGACTATATCCAGGCCGTCCGTTTTCCACACTGACCAGATTCGCCCCTGTATTCACGGGGCCTGTCCCCCCGTAGACGCTTGCCCCCCATGTATCTCGGCTGCCAGAGATAGTGATGTGGTGACAGAATCTAGGCGTTGTTCCATATACCGCGGCACACTCGAGGTCTGTTGCTGTGCCAAAAGTATACAGGGCAGCCTGGGCACATGTCTCTTCCTCTCACGTGACTCATTACAATAATATCCTGCCACTCACGGTACAGTTGTAGCTAGCCCCGGTACATCCTCACGCTATAAACATTAGCGATCATTTTTAGCCGTACGTTTTAACCTCGCCCACCAGACACAATATTAATTTTTTTCTTGACGCGAAAATGATATCAATTCCTACCACGTAATATAATCGCCCGTGTTTCACAGCCAAAAAAACACAATTAGCCAGTCAACAATTTTTTATACACTTTTTAACTACTTTTACCGGCCGCTTTTAAGCATTATCCATACGGTTCTGCCATAATAAATATATTGGTAATTCGTTTTTACACAGCTAGCAACCGAAGTAGTTGGTTAGGGTGAACATCTACAGCCCTCGTAATGGGCAAGATGGAACAACAGCGTGCGGCACTGTTTTTGTCACGTCCCGACGTGCAAAAAGCTGCCTTTCCAGGCCCACCCCCATCAAAGCAATCCCAGTGCTCTAGTCACTTCACGCATTTACCGCATCTACACGTGCAGCTCATCTTCTTCAACAATCCGTTCTCCCCACCCACCCACCAACCAGAGTCCCAGGAAGAACAAGGAGGCGATCTAGCAGGGAGAACGCCATGGCCGCGCATAGCAGCTCATACACCCGCCAGTTAGCGGTCAGCATTTAGGTTTTTGCCTATCAGCGACCTGTTCAACACGAAGCTGCCGCCGGAAAAGGTATGAACAGCCTCACGCTTTTCAGTAACGATTTAGCAGTTCTTCCTAAATCTCACTAGTTTGCCTGCCATTAGGTTCTGTAGTTCATGGTGTTTGTCGGAATGGATAATCATTTTGCTGCGGAGGGATCAGCAAGAGTTATTAATCAAGATACAATGAGCGAGTTTTCCCCGGATGAGTTAGATAGCGATGGCGATTGTTCTGGCGGATCCAGCGGTGTGCCAGGGACACCCTCAATTACGTCTAGGGTCCCGTTGTTGAAGTTAGGCTCTGTTATTTCCAAGTTTTCGGACTTCAAGAAACAACTAGTCAGAGAAATAGGTTTTGATGGTTTGCTTCGGATTAAGTCGTGGCAAAAGATCAATCTTAAGTACAGTGCTTACCTCATGGATAGAGTCGATGTTGACAGCAGCGTGATCAACCTGGAAGGCCAGGGCATGCTTGAGCTTACAGACAAGTCAGTTCACTCTATTTTTGCAATACCACGCGGTGAGCTAGCAATTGGACCTGAATGTGTCGAACCATCAGAAGCTTGCATTGAGTATACACGTTTTGCAGCTAGCATCAGTGACAAAGGTACACACAGCTTGAAGGCGGCAGAGGCATACCTGTTACGGGACATCACAGCCCAGTCCAGACAGATTGATATCCAGTGTTTCAAAATTGCATTCGTCATCTTTGTAGTTGGCCATGTTCTTGCCCCATCAGCCAAGCATGACTACATAAAGCTGCCCTGAATGATGTTAGCAAAATCAGAAAGTGGAACTGGTGCAGCTACCTTCTGAAGCACCTGTTCCATGCTGTCCGGAAATTCAAGTCAGATGTCTCTAAACGAAACCCGACCATTCACATTGTCGGATGCCATTTGTTCCTACAGGTATTAATCCGAGAACATCGACCACTACCATACTTTTTGTGTTCGCTCACATCTTTGTTACCTTAATCTGACAATGACAACTTCATTTGTTTCAGGTGTTCGTCCTGGACAGCCTAGACCTTGGTCAAATGAACAAGCCACGCGGAATGTATCCAAGGATAGCACTTTTCGAGTATGAGTCCATGAAAAAGATGATTGAGATCATAGCGGTCAGCATGGGAGGAGGTGAAATATCATACCACAGCGCATCGGTCAGTTTACGAAAATCCATGCCAAAACAAAAACAGCGAATAAAACCAATTAGGCACAAAATGACTTGTACCTAACGCCATTTTTTTCTCTGGTCAGGTTCGGTCTGAACAAAACATCAGCAAGGGCCTCGTCTGCGCATCCACTGATCCTGCAGACGAAAACATTCCAAGGACATCCACCACGATGAAACGAGCCCAGATGCCCTCCGCCCCTATTTTAAGAGCTACCTACGCCAAAATTGGACCCCAAGATTTCTCAAACCATCTATGGACAAACCACCCATCAATAGTAAGTACATGTATTGATCTTTTTTTGGTCAACCAATCTGAATCCTAGCGTAGTTCATACTAATTTATGAAAATCCTTTTTCCCAATAGTCCAGCGAGAAGCTTGGGATACTCCTCCGAGAGCAAAATGCGCGTGGGTTGGCCAACATTTCGGAGATGAGGCAGGCTTTTCAGTCATCAATGTTCACATTTGCGGACAAACTCATCAATTGCATAGCTGAGAACTGCACTTGTTGCAAGGCCAATGGGCGTAAACATTGCATCATGAAGAGTGAAAACCAAAGCGATTGCCCCAACTTGGCGACCATCCCTATGCAAGACAAACTAGACCACACGTTCGTCACCCCCCTTGCCAATAAGGTTGCGTCCAGGCTGCCCGGACAACTTGAAAATGAAGGTTTGTTCCAGAATAATGCTACCATTTTGCGTAGGATGACCAGCTCAATATACCAGCTATGGAATTTTAACAATGTCTAATATAAAATTGATGTGATGTCACAGGTAGCTCATCTGCCAATAGCTCCATTGCGCGGAAGAGGCACCGAACATTTTTCTTTTGGCAAATCTATTAGACCAATGTTCTCACTCTACATTTTGCGTCCAGGAAATGGATTATGCATCCGAAGCCGAGACTCATATTACTTGACGGCATTGAAATCCAGCAACAACTATCAGGCAAAGAACAGCTTAGCCATGAGATGTGTGCTGCTATATTTAGGAGACTGTCACAGATGGACAAGAGCTTCACAAAGGACACATTGCCCATGTTCTGGAGGAAGTTTCTAGAGCCCGACTTTGCTGTGAGTCCTACAACTAATCCAAGCAAAATATTTAGTTTCATTCTCACCTTTTTAATCACTATGTTTGCTAAGGATGTCATCTTTTTTTCAGACTGCAGTTTTGTCAAATGCGGATCCATTGACGATCCAGTCCATCCGTGCAACATTTACCGAAGAAAACGAGATTTTCAACCCAGCCTCTAGCCGGATGGTAAACTCTAACCATAAAACACAAAACCAATTCCCGTTTTATCATTTTTTTCATGGATGATTCATGAACTATATTTTTTCCGCCAGTGGCATATCCCTGCACTGCTGCCCGACGGCTGGTCCGTCTACTCATTTGACATGCTCAGAAGAAGGATTGCAGTACTTGACCCGGCAGTTGGACCATTTGGGTTTAGCAACCGAAGGATCAACATGCACACATACGTATCTGACTTGCTTCACGCCGCCCTCTTCAGATGCATCCAATCCCTATATGATTCCTGGCATTGCAGTTCTGGAGAATGGACCCGGGCATTTCCTGTTATCATGCTAGAGAACATTGATAAGTAAGTTTCGGAAAAACATAGATCATATGCTGCATACTTTGGTTGGTACGAATGCTCTCTAAGTTGTCCAAAATATATTTTCGAACAGGGAGGACTACGGTGTGTGCTCTTCGTTCTTCGCTAGGAATTATGATGGCGACAAACTCCATATCCCACTAACCAAGGTAAGCAGCTTTTTAGCTACAAAAACCACCGTAGCTTTCCTTACGTGTACTAACTAGCATCACAAATGCACACAGGCAAACCTGGAGATACACAGGAACCTGATGCTGTACGAGGTTATGCGCCTTCAGGGAAATGAATCGCCAGTGCCTTCCGATGCACTTGAAGCTATCAAGGGATCATTCGTAGCTCTGTGACCAGCTTGTCGATGCTCATGTCATGTAGATCGACTCACCCGCCGCCACCAATGTATCTATAAGAATACTAGATATCCCCGAGACGTTTTAAGCGTTCCCTTAAGCACTAGCAAGTTATGTTTTTTGCTAGATGCAGTGTTGTTATCAAACAAAATTTGGGAGGAACATTGTTTCTAAATTTGGTCGCTCTCAATTCAAATTGTGTCAGTCCATTTTTTCCTAAGGGATGACTCCCTCTGTTTAAATGGGAAAGCTTCTGTTTGTATGATCGGAAAAATAATATATTTGTTTTGTTAGGAGTGAAATCCTTCCATTAGCCAAGTTTTTTCACCATACCCATTTTTTATCATACTGGTTTTTTGCAAACAACACCTTTTTACAACAGATTTGACACTGATAAGTGGTTCTGGTACACGACCAACGGCGAACTAATAAATTAGGATGCATCACACAACTCCAAACTACTACAAGATACTCATAATCATAGCAATACTGACTCGAATTACACAGCCATGAACAACATGTAGAATGCCAGAGCTACAACAACCACACACACAGACTTGATCAGGTGGTGTTTGCCGGCAACGCGAGCAGTACCATCATGCTGGCGGGCAACACCAGCCACACCAGCCACCATGATCTTTTCACCGCTATCCATGGCCGGCTCCATAGCTTGTGCAAGCTGGTGAGATAGATTGGCCGCCTCAGTTTCTGCCGCCCTTGCTGCATCTTGCAGAACAGCGTTTGTCCTCTCAAGTAACCAGACCTGGTCCCTAAGATCGATTACCAGTTGCTTAAGGAAAGGATTTGTGATCGGATCGTCATGCCACT
>NW_024118735.1:0-9603 GCF_003073215.2 Triticum urartu
CGAATTTCGGAGAGGGGGTGCTCTTTTATAGGTAGAGGGAGCTAGGAGAGTCCAAATGAGGTGCGGTTTTCGGCCACGCGATCGTGATCGAACGACCGAGATGATGGAGCAGAGTTAGGTGGGTTTTGGGCCAAAATGGAAGGGTGTTGGGCTGCAACACACATGAGGCCTTTTTGGTCCCTCGGTTAACCGTTGGAGTATCAAACGAAGTCCAAATGGTACGAAACTTGACAGGCGGTCTACCGGTAGTAAACCAAGGCCGCTTGGCAAGTCTCGGTCCAATCCGGAAATGTTTAATCCCCACACAAGAAAGAAAGGTAGAAATGACCACCGGAGGAGAACGGAACGCCGGAATGCAAAACGGACAACGGGGAAAAAGCTCGGATGCATGAGACGAACACGTATGCAAATGAAATGCACATGATGACATGATATGCAATGCATGACACACAAGTAATGACAAGGCAACAACAGCGAATAACTGGACGATACCTGGCACATAGGTCTCAGGGCGTTACACCGTCGCCCCGACTGCGCCAGCGCCCATCCCCGTGGCATTGATGGGCTGGGAGCCGCACATTGTCGCCGAGCTTGATCCCACGGGGTTCCACGAGGTGTCCGCCGACTTTCACGCGCCCGTGCACCTGCCAGTGCATGCGCCTGTGTGTGCACTGACGCGCACGCCCATGCCGATGCCCGCGCACCTACCAGCGCCAGCGCTTGCGCGGGCACTGACATGCGCGCCCGTGCTGGTGCCCATGCACATGAATGTCTCCGCTGCGCTGTTGACAGCGCCTGTCCCCGTGCGGGTGCCAGTGCCCCCCTCAGCGACATGGATGGCCGCCGTCGACCGCTTTCTTGCACCAACACCGGTCTCCTCCTCCCACCAGTCGACTCGCTCCGAAATCCAGAACATTTTGGCCTTCCTTGAAGCTAGGCCAACATCCAGGAGTACACCAACAACGGCATAAGACGCCGCCGTCGCCATTGATCAGTGGCCCGACGACACACAGAGCATGACAGAGGAGCCGCTTCCCACCGCGAGACGCCGCCGCCGCTGCCGCATAATCTAAATTTGCCATGAAAAACGTTCGGATTGACATGCTTAAAATCCGAACGTTTATCATTTCTGTTTATTTTATATCGATCGTCGTATAATTTAAAGTCGGAGTCAGACTAAACGAAATGTATGGTTTGATCGATTGAATGTTCTGCTAGAGCCGTATCAAATTAAATATAAAACATCATCAAGCCACATGTATTCCTTGTCATCCAACGACCTAGACTGCTTCAATGTCGAGCGCTCAACACGTTTAGCGTGCAGTTAATTTCATGCCAAAAATAGTGCTAATCACATGACAACACGCAAATAATATCCTAGTAGTTGATATCCGCATGCACTTAATATACATCCAAATTAACGTGCATTGCATGTACACACTGACTAGTGCTGCTACTACGTGAAACTGGTGCCGTGACTTGTGAACGTGTCCAGATATGGTCAATGGCAACATCGCCCGCGAGTTCTTCCTGTTTGCCCGTGCGTCTAAACGTAGAAGGGGAGGAGAGAGAGAGAGCACACATGGAACCCACCAGTAAGTGAAGACGTGTAGATATATTTTGTGTGTGGGAGGAAGCAAGGTCAACCGATCACATAGGGTCGCCGTGCGATCAAAAGAGTGAGACGGGTTGGAGAGAGTGACCTAGATAGACGATGTGCGTGAGAGAGTATACAATGTGAATAGGTCGAATTGGGCTCAAACATGGTGATATATCATTTTTGTCCGAGAAAGAGCGAGGTCAATCGAGACATACGGAGACAGACAGAGAGAGAGAGAGAGAGAGAGAGAGAGAGATTGAGTGAGCGTGGCCCACCATGAGGTTGAAAGAGTGGTGGCGTCTTGGATGGACTGACCTAGATAGACAATCTGCGTGAGAGAGTATAGAGTGTGTCGATCGAGGCCCGAAGAGGGAGATATATCATTTGTGTGTGAAAGAAAACGAGGTTAAACGAGACTCGGGTAAAGAGAGCGAGATTGAGAGAGTGTGGCCCGCCGTGCGGAAGAAAGAGTGAGACAGTCTCGAGGGAGTGACCTAGATATACAACGTGCGTGCGTGGGCATGCAGAGAGGTTGGGGGCTAGATAGGCAATGCATGTATTTAGCGCGAGAGGGTGAGAGGGAGAGGGGGGAGAGAGAGAGAGCTCAGCATGGGGTGCAATGGCGGGTGTGTGAGGTAAATACATTTGGTAACAGAGTGGAAAAAGGGGTTGTGTAGTTGAGAGACTTAGAGATCGAAACATGGAGAGAAAGAATGAACGTGTGTTGGAAACCGATAGCTTCCTAAGGTGGTTAGGAGAGGAAGATTGACCGATACAGGATGTATGTAGCGTTTGTGCGGGGGGGGGGGGGGAAAAAAAACATTTGAATGTACATAGGTACATAGTATGAGACTTAATATTGATGTTTCAATTTGGTGTACATTGTATGATTTGAACCGAGGAGCAGGCATACGGGTAATTATTTTGAATTCGTGCCATACTAAGTTTCGAAAAGTTGACATTGACTCAGTTTGTTGTGTTATTTTGTAGGTCATATGTTTGAATCCATCCAAAAAATTTCTCACTACCATGGTGTTCATCATATACATATGAATTTGTATTAAAAAAGTAGCATGGATGCAATGAAATGCGAAATCCACGTTAGAATTGGAGATCACTACGTGACACACACTCTAATTCAAATAACTAACTACGTGAGACACACTCTAATTCAAATAACTAATTATGTGAGACACACTCTAATCCACGTTAGCGTGGGTACCGTTTTGATTTTTTTTCAAATAACTCCTCATTAATTAATTTATAGTACTCCCTCTATTCACTTTTATAAGACCTTGAAGACATTTCAGACAATGTGCAAAATAGTTCATTTTAAGTTGTTTGAAACGACTTACAAAAGTGAATGGATGGAGTATCTCGTTTCGAATGACTAATTACTGCAAGGAAAACACGGGCATGGTAATACATACAGATTCATTTGCAAATGAAAGAAGATTTGTTTGCATTCTCAAATGTAGGCGCACCAGGCAAACCAGGGTCGTGTTGTTGTGGACGCTGCTTCGGTGCCTTAAAGGGAACTGCCTTTGCGTCACTGACATGTGGGCTAGCCACCTGTTGGGCCCATATGTCATGGACACAAAGGCAGGTGCCTTAAGGAACCGAAGCATAGTCCTATCGGGGTGGTCGCGTGTGTCGGACGGACGCGTAGCACCCAGCCACCCACCCCGCCTCCCCCCCAAAAAAAGGACGACTACAATATAAGTTCGCGCTTCCACGTTTCGGAAATAAATATCTGGCGGCCCCAATTCCAGCCCTGCAAAATCTCTCTTCTCCACCGTCCCCTTCCGCGCCCAGATTGCTCAAATCCCTAATTCGCCGCGAACCCTCGAATCGCCCCTCGTCTCGTCTCTTTCCCCACCGTTCCCCACCTCTGTGCCAGACGACAACGACGAAGACGACGGTCACGCTTCACCACCACACCGGAGCTACCTCATCTACGCCCTCGTCCACCGCACCGGTTGGTCCATCGACAACATCGGCCGCCGCAACCGACATGCCTCAGAGACACCGAGTTCCACCGCATCAGGTGCGCTTCACCGACGCTGTCTCCCAGCTCACTGGGCCACTTCACCGAGCACATCGTCGCACCTCCGCCCCCGAGGCGGTTGGGGCTTCACCAACGGTCTCGTCCACTGCATCATAGCGCTCCACTGCCACTCAAGATCTGCATCCGTGCGCAGCCAGCCAACGCCAGCCATCACCCTCAACGGCTCTGAAGTGACCCCCACTCTAGCTAGGCGAGCATGCCCAAACGCCGGCCCGAACTAGGTATCCACACATCACTCCCTTGTGCACTGTTAAAATGATGTTTGGATATCCTTTCACTGCTCTCTTAGCTTACACACCTATGCAACTCTGACCTTAACACTTATTTCTTCTGGAGATATCATCTGAAATAAGCAAATCCATTTTTTAGCGAAGCATGACGGCGCTACGGGATCTGGTACACATCTTGCACACCCGTATAACCTTGTAAGTATCTGTCCTCCGGTACAACATCAAGGTCGATTCCTCTTATTTGATCAACCATTCACCATGTCAAAAATGTAGAGGGGGATGCAAGGAGCACAAGGCCTGCACATCCAAGCAAGTGGTAGCATGGACTTGTACATGGAACATCCCAAGCGCAAGCAGAGCTGAAGTGAGCCTGTACAACGAGCTAGCGTAAGTCCCTGCATTTCATTTAATTCGTACTGGCATTCGTGTATGATTTGTGTGCAGTGGCTGATCCACGAATTCAAGTTACCAGGGGCGAACATTTAACTTAAAAAATACGAAGGCACTTGCACTCCGGAAATCAACATAACTTGAGAAATGTGAAGCTACATGCACTTTGAAAACCAGCTAATGATCCAAAGTAGTTCAGATTATAAACACTAAATGATGCAAGCAACAAAAAACACAAAATGCAACATGGTGTACAAGGACTACAAACAGGGTATGTACCTTCTTGAATTATTCGTTCTCTGGCTGAAAATATCAAAGTGTAATTGCACGTATAACCAGTGCGCAAACTGCATATCAATATATCTATCCTGCACAAGTATGCCAATAGTTTCAAACAACATATTAGAAAATTATTTATGCTATGTTGTCATGATACGGGGACTTTCTGGTAGATGGCCTCGACGTTTCCTCAAGCTATGAAAATGCACTGTAATTTGCTTGTCATCAATGCCTGCAAATCTCTGTCTCTCTCAACATAGTAGATCATCATTAGACACTAAATCCTTCAGTGAGCTTGCAAAATGCTTGCATTAGATCCCTCATTAGACACTATATGTTCACCACCAGGAGCATGTAAAATGTTTGCATCAAATCCTTCATTAGCCGTCTGTTCATTAGACACTTCAGGCTCAAGAACAACATGAGCTTGTATGTTTGCACCGGAAACATGATTAGATACATCAGATTCAGTCAGTTCAGTATTGATTGGGGGAGTTATAAAATAAGTAGAAATTGTTTTCATTTTCTCATAGATTCCCTACATACAAGCAGTTTTACAACACTGTCAGGTTTAACTATTGGCCAGAAATTGAAGAGTTGAATTAGATATAATCAGGGATGTGATGTACCTGCTTGTTGTGCATGCTACTTTTGCAATTAGCGACTGTCCATTTGCGCAAGCTCGATGCCATGCCCGTGCTGCCGCCGCTGCCTCCCACGCAGGCTACACCCAGGGTTGGATCTTCATCTTCTTGTCCTTCCGTTCTCTTGAAGCCCGGCGATCGCCCTCCAACGAGGGCGCGAGGAAGTGCTGTGTCGGTCTGTCCAGCGGCAGCTAGGTTAGGAGCGAACCAGACTAGAGGCTGGAGCGAATGAATTGGGATTTTTCCTGCTGTCGATCGATATGGGAGGCGCTCGTTTGGGCCGCGAGCCTACTATAGGGCATGCCTTGCACTTATGTTATTGGCCCATCCAAATTGAAACATTTTTCTTCATTTTTTACATTTCCTGCTCGTGCGTTGGGACGAACAAAACTAGCATGGGCCAACCTGTATGACTCAAACTAGGTGCACACTTTCCAGCCACCTGAGGCGGCCGCCCATACCAGCCCCTATGGTGGCATCGCCCCTTTTTGCGTGTATGATTGGATAGTTAAAAATATTCTAGTGGCGCTTTTGATTTACGCACAGAATGGTTGAATTGCTTGTTTCTATGAACTGAGTTCGCCAATAATGTGAAGGATGCCAGTCTTTTCATCCTATTGTAGATTGCTTAGATCTCGATATGCCAAAAGTAATCGCATGAAATATACAGTAAAAGCCAGTGTGATGTGTTCTACAACTAGTCTGACTAAATGTCCTCATATAACATATCAAGGACGCACCATCTTACCAGATTAACCATTCGACTTACCCATGCAGTGTGGGAATAAAGAAGTATTGGGACTGCGTATCCAAGCAATTGATGCCATGGACTCCTTCGTACAACCATGTAAGCGAAAAAGAAGTTGAAGTGTGCCTGTACAAAGAACTAGCGTAAGTTAAGTTACCTGCTTCTCGGAATTTTTGTTAGCCACTTATTGCAAAATTGTTCAATTACATTGCTTGGCTTAATTTAGTTTTCTACTGATTACATAATGGCACAGCCTGTTAATCATATTGTAGACTGCGCTTATCTATGTGTTTGATACTTACTGTTAAGAATTACCTGTTTGCCTTAACTTAAATATCTACTTGTTTGTTTAACTGCTTTGGTGCTGCAACAATGGGTTACAATGATGTTAATAACTACTTTTCAGCATCCAACTGAAACTCTTTAATTCCTTGTTTGTTTAACTAGTTTGCTGTTATAACTCCCAATTGAGATGTTTTGCTAACTTCAACTTTTCTGAATCCAATCGGAACTTTAATGGCAAAACAGGGTAGCCCAAGATCAAAGAGCGAGGTCCCCATGGACGTTGCATCATCCCATAGCAGTGGCACCGGCCCAATCGTGCATTATGAATTGCCAACTAGTGATGCTCTAGAGGCTAAACTAGTGGTAGAAAGAGATTCTACTTCTGCACTTAGAGATGAAGTTGACATGTTGAGGAAGCAAACAACACAATCACAAGCAGTACTCAAGACAACCATTAAATATTTTGTGGATTTCAAAATGAAGCAAGCTGAGACTGGCCAGATTGTTAAGGTCCTGAAGGAAAAAAGGAAATTAAATTCCTACTTGGTAAATCATAGGTGAAATGTTCTTTCCATAGTTGAATAACCTTTGTATTGTTTGTTCATGTAATCAATCAAACCATTTGTTTTAGAGATCATGTAATAATTGTTTTTTTGTTTTTTTGTAATTTTATTTGAGCACAAGTCTGTATTAATTGATAAGACTCGGAGACATTTCATTTGGATTGTTGTGCCAGACCTACAAATATGCCAATTGGGCTAAATGTGCATTCAGCAATACTAGTATAGATGGACCATAAGTGGCATGCATCGGAAAGGGCCAAGATGCTGGCTAAAAAAAGGATGTTGTTGTAGCCAAAAAAAAGTACCGCGGCATGGCTTATGTATGTTAGTTGATATTATTGATCCATATACTCTATAAGTGTTTATATGTCTGTTAGTTCCATACATTCTTGGTTGATTGACTCGGTATTTGAATCTTGATACATCGCTTGTGTACATATCTAAATGGGAGTACACATTATGCTGCGTGTGACATTTGAGTTGGACATGAAGTGGTCCAAATATTTGAATTCACCTTAAACTGGATTCTAGTTTCTGAATTTGAGTATCGGCATTTGTAAACCATATTCATATATGACAGTGGAATACATCTTTGTCGTCCCTTTGAAGATATATAAAAACACATAGAATGATTTATAAAGATTCATATAGGAATACAAAATGGATTCAAATTTAGTTGCCAGGGTAAACGTGGATGCTTATTGTCCCAAAATTCGAAAGAAACAGCAAAATGTCCACTCCCACATCGGCTGCCCAAAACCAAGTGTTTGGGAGATGGAAATTACTGTCTACCCATTACACGGACAATCCATCGGCCCAATTTCCACTGCTCTAAATAGGGGTAGGTTGGTAACTTCAATTAGACGTGACACGACCGCCTCTGAGCCCATTCCGACACGGTGGGCGTCAAACATGGGCGGCAAAACTCATTTTATTCAAGCTCGTCCGAAAGACCTCTGTTTTCTCCCTCCATTCCCCATTCGTACACGGTGGGCGGCAAAACAAACTCTCCTCGTCCGAAATAGATGTAGGCTAATATTTTAAATAGGGGCAGATGTGTAACTTCCATCAGACGTGACACAACCGCCCTACCTGTCAGCCCTGTTCATACACCGTGGGCGCCAACCGTGGGCGGCAAAACACCCTCTCCTCGCCCGAAATAGTTACCGGCAAATATTTGGGAGATGTGAGATTACCGTCCTATCCCCAACTGACGAGACGTCCAAATTTGAAACAGGGGATAAGTTCGTAACTTTCCCATATTTCAGACAGGCGCGTCCCAGAAACATGGTTCCCCGTACCTCTCCCTCCATTTTCCCATTCATACACCGTCCGCGCTAGAACACCCCATTCCCACACCAGCCTCCGTCCGCCACCCCATCCATCGCCGCCGTCCTCCACCACATCCATCGCCACCGTCCTCCACCATGCCGGAGCGCCTACCAAGACCGCGTCATCCACTGCTAGAGATGGACATTTCTCATCCACGGCGACGGACCAATAGCCTTGCATCGCTTCCTCTCGCTTCATCAGCGCCGTCGTCCTCTTTGCTAGAGCTGCTCACACGACCTTCTCTTCCACCGCAACGGGACTTATCCCTCGATGCACCCATCTACCGTCGCAGATCTGCTTCAATGCCACCGACAGCCATCGCACCACCGATGCCTACACGGCGCCGCAAGAGAGGTGGTACTTCATATCTCCTCAACTTTTTGATCTCAACCAGAAAATAGATCTTAACTTGGTTACTCTACTTTCTTTTCAGCTCTTAGAATTTAGTTCTTAGTTCGAAGCAAACAATGGATGCTAAATATTGTTTCTCTGGTTTGCAGCTTCAAATCTGCCATGGCACAGCCATAATACAGTTTAATTGATCATGCTTAGGGTTTAATTGATCATGTTGGTTCCGTGGTGGTTTCTTTAGTAGAAATCAGAGGGGAAACCCTCTTTTGCTAAAAAATATATGCTTAGAGTTTCCCCCTTTTATGATCACTATACGATTAGAATACGTGCTTCGTTTCATAATAACACTGCTCCACCCATCAAGCTAAACAAGCTTAGTTCTTCAAATACGAATCTGATATTATTAAAACAGAGTTGTTTAATTGGTCAGCTAAATGTTCCTAAATTAGTTTCGAAAATGCATGTTCGCCACTCGGGTGTGTATCTCTGTGTGTGGTCTGGTCAGCACAGTTGGGGAGGTGAACTTTGCATATGCAGGGGTTTATAGGGAGACACTCTCCGAGTTGAAACCTGTAACACCCTCGATGCGGCTATATCTCCCACGTGTCGAGGCACGACTTAGAGGCATAACCGCATTGAAAGCAATGTCGCAAGTCGGGAAATCATTACACATCCCATGTACATAAATAATATAAAGGGGAGAAACGTAGTTGGCTTACACTCGCCATGTCACATCAAAGTACATAAATAACATCCATCATACAAATCACTCATGGCCCCACTACGGTGCCAAAATAGAGAAGACACCCAACATGCGACAAGGCCCTGAATCGATAACCCCAACTAGGCACCACTACTGATCATCCGGAAAAGACACGTAGTATCGCTGAGAGTCCTCGTCGAACTCCCACTTGAGCTCGTAATCGTCAACTGGAGCAGAAACACCTGGACCTGCATCTGGAGTTGTAGTATCTGTGAGCCATAGGGACTCAGCAATCTCACACCCACGCGATCAAGACTATTTAAGCTTATAGGACAGGTACGGCAATATAAGTGGAGCTGCAGCAAGCGACTAGCATATATGGTGGCTAACTTATACGCAAATGAGAGCGA
>NW_024118736.1:0-23223 GCF_003073215.2 Triticum urartu
TTTCTCCCCGAACGTGAATATATAGAGTTGGAGTTGAGGTCGGTGGACCACCAGGGGGCCCACGAGGCAGGGGGCGCGCCCAGGACGGTAGGCACGCCTCCCACCCTCGTGGACAGGGTGTGGGCCCCCTTGCCTTGATTCTTTTGCCAGTATTTTTATATATTCCGAAAATATTCTCCTTTGATTTTCATGTCATTCTGAGAACTTTTATTTCTGCAAAAAAATAACACCATGGCATTTCTGCTCAAAACAGCATCAGTCCGGGTTAGTTCTGTTCAAATCAAGCAAGTTAGAGTCCAAAACAAGGGCAAAAGTGTTTGGAAAAGTAGATACATTGGAGACGTATCAATATCCAGTTGTAATTTTTGAGTTGTAAGTAAATAAAAGTGTGATGGTCATCATTATTAGAGCATTGTACCAAGTGAGGAAAGGATGATGGAGACTATGATTCCCCCACAAGTCGGGATGAGACTCCGGACGAAAAAGAAAAAAAAGGAGAAAGGCCATAAAAATAGAAGGCCCAAAAAAGAGAGAAGGGACAATGCTACTATCCTATTACCACACTTGTCCTTCAAAGTAGCACCATGATCTTCATGATAGAGAGTCTCCTATGTTGTCACTTTCATATACTAGTGGGAATTTTACATTATAGAACTTGTCTTGTATATTCCAATGATGGGCTTCCTCAAAATGCCCTAGGTCTTCGTGAGCAAGCAAGTTGGATGCATGCCCACTTAGTTTCTTTTTGAGCTTTCATACACTTATATCTCTAGTGCATCCGTTGCATGGCAATCCCTACTCACTCACATTGATATGTATTGATGAGTAACTCCATAGCCCATTGATACGCCTAGTTGATGTGAGACTATCTTCTCCCTTTTTTCTTCTCCAGAACCACCATTCTATTCCACCTGTAGTGCTATATCCATAGCTCACGCTCATATATTGCGTGAAGATTGAAAAAGTATGAAACAATTGCTTGGCTTGTCATCGGGGTTGTGCATGATTTAAATACTTTGTGTGGTGAAGATAGAGCATAGCCAGACTATACGATTTTGTAGGGATAACTTTCTTTGGCCATGTTATTTTGAGAAGACATGATTGCTTTGTTAGTATGCTTGAAGAATTATTATTTTTATGTCAATATTAAACTTTTGTCTTGAATCTTTTGGATCTGAACATTCATTCCACAATAAAGAAAATTACATTGAGAATTATGCTAGGTAGGATTCCACATCAAAAATTCTGTTTTTATCATTTACCTACTCGAGGACGAGCAGGAATTAAGCTTGGGGATGCTTGATACGTCTCCAACGTATCTGTAATTTTTGATTGTTCGATGCTATTATATTATCTATTTTGGATGTCTAATGAGCTTTAATATACCGTTTTATATTATTTTTGGGACTAACCTACTAACCAAAGGCCTAGTGCAAATTGTTAGTTTTTTGCCTATTTCAGTGTTTCGCAGAAAAGGAATATCAAACGGAATCCAAACGGGATGAAACCTTTGAGGGAGTTATTGTTGGAACAAACGTGATCTAGGAGACTTGGAGTGGACGTCAAGAAAGAAGCGAGCAGACCACGAGACAGGAAGGCACGCCTAGGGGGGTAGGAACGGCCCCCACCCTTGTGGGCCCCTCGCAGCTCCACCGATGTACTTATTCCTCCTATATATACCCATATACCCCGAAAACATCCAGGAGCACCACGAAACCCTATTTCCACCGCAGCAACCTTCTGTACCCGTGAGATCCCATCTTGGGGCCTTCTCCGGCGCTCTGCCAGATGGGGAATCGATCACGAAGGGCTTCTACATCAACAACATAGCCTCTCCTATGATGTGTGAGTAGTTTACCACAGACCTTCTAGTCCATAGTTATTAGCTAGATGGCTTCTTCTCTCTCTTTGGATCTCAATACAAAGTTCTCCTCGATTCTCTTGGAGATCTATTCGACGTAATTCTTTTTGCGTGTTGTTTGTCGAGATCCGATGAATTGTGGGTTTATGATCAAGATTATCTATGAACAATATTTGATTCTTCTCTGAAATCACTTATGCCTGATTTAAATATCTTTGCAAGTCTCTTTGAATTATCAGTTTGGTTTGGCCTACTAGATTGATCTTTCTTGCAATGTGAGAAGTGTGTAGCTTTGGGTTCAATCTCGCAGTGTCCATTCCCAGTGACAGCAGGGGCAGCAAGGCATGTATTGCATTGTTGCCATCGAGGATAAAAAGATGGGGTTTATATCATATTGCTTGAGTTCATCCCTCTACATCATGTCATCTTGCCTAATGCGTTACTCTGTTCTTATGAACTTAATACTCTAGATGCATGCTGGATAGCGGTCGATGTGTGGAGTAATTCTAGTAGATGCAGAATCATTCCGGTCTACTTGTTGCGGACATTATGCCTATATACATGATCATGCCTAGATATTCTCATTATTATTCGCTTTTCTATCAATTGCTCGACAACAATTTGTTCACCCACCGTAGAATTTGCTATTTGAGAGAAGCCACTAGTGAACCCTATGGCCCCCGGGTCAATCTTCCATCATATTATTTTCATATCAATTTGCTATTTTTATTACCGTTTATTTTGCAATCTTTATTTTCCAATCTATATAATAAAAATACCAAAAATATTTATCTTATTATCTCTATCAGATCTCACTTTTGTAAGTGACCGTGAAGGGATTGATAACCCCTTTATCACGTTGGTTGCGAGGTTCTTATTTGTTTGTGCAGGTACTAGGTGACTTGCGTGTTACCTCCTACTGGATTGATACCTTGGTTATCAAAAACTGTGGGAAATACTTACGCTACTGTGCTGCATCGCCCTTTCCTCTTCAAGGGAAAACCAACGCATGCTCAAGAGGTAGCATAGACACACTCTCCCACTCATTGCTATGCATCTCCATGGATAGATCATTGCGTGTGCGTAGAATTTTTTTTGTTTTCCATGCAACGTTGCCCAACACCTACAGCGGGGGCCCCTCCGGTTGCGCAACATGGAGGGCACCGTAGGACAACACCATAAATAAATTATACAATCACACCAAATGATATGTCTCCAACGTATCTATAATTTTTGATTGTTCCATGCTATTATATTATCTGTTTTGGATGTTAAATGGGCTTTAATATGCACTTTTATATTATGTTTGGGACTAACCTATTAACCGGAGGCCCAGTGCTACTTTCTGTTTTTTGCCTATTTCAATTTTTCGCAGAAAAGGAATATCAAACAAAATCCAAATGGAACGAAACCTTCGCGAGGATCTTTCTAGGAACAAAGGCAATCCAGGAGACTTTGACTGGAAGTCAAAGACACAACGAGGCGGCCACGAGGCAGAAGGGCACGCCTAGGGGGGTAGGCGTGCCCCCACCCTCATGGGCCTCTTGTAGCTCCATCGGCGTACTTCTTTTGCCTATATATACTCTTATACCCTTAAAACATCCAAGGGAGCCATGAAACCACTTCTCCACCGCCGCAACCTTCTGTACCCATGAGATCCCATCTTGGGACCTTTTCCGGCGATCTGCCGGAGGGGAATTCTATCATGGAGGGCTTCTACATCAACACCATGACCTCTCCGATGATGTGTGAGTAGTTTACCACAGACCTTCGGGTCCATAGTTTTTAGCTAGATGGCTTCTTCCATCTCTTTGGATCTCAATACAAAGTTCTACTCGATGTTCTTGGAGATCTATTCGATTTAATACTTTTTGCGGTGTGTTTGCCGAGATCCGATGAATTGTGGATTTATGATCAAGTGTATCTATGAATAATATTTGGTTCTTCTCTGAATTCTTATATGCATGATTTGATATCTGTGCAAGTCTCTTCGAATTATCAGTTTAGTTTGGCCAACTAGATTGATCTTTCTTGCAATGGGAGAAGTGCTTAGCTTTGGGTTCAATCTTGCGGTGTCACTAGTATGCCTCTACCTGACTAGCTCGTTGATGAACAGGATCACATCATTACAGAATGATGTGATTGACTTGACCCATCCGTTAGCTTAGACCTTTGATCGTTTAGTTTAGTGCTATTGCTTTCTCCATAACTTATACATGTTCCTATGACTATGAGATTATGCAACTCCCGAATACCGGAGGAACACTTAGTGTGCTATCAAACGTCACAATGTAACTAGGTTACTATAAAGATGCTCTAAAGGTGTCTCCGATGGTGTTTGTTGAGTTGGCATAGATCAAGATTAGGATTTGTCACTCCGTGTATCGAAGAGGTATCTCTGGGCCTTCTCGGTAATGTACACAGCTATAAGCCTTGCAAGCAATATGACTAATGAGTTAGTTACGGGTTGTTGCATTACGAAACGAGTAAAGAGACTTTCCAGTAATGAGATTCAACCGGGTATTGAGATACGAACGATCGAATCTCGGGTAAGTAACATACCGATGACAAAGGGAACAACATATATTGTTATGCGGTGTGACCAATAAAGATCTTCGTAGAATATGTAGGAACCAATATGAGCATCCAGGTTCCACTATTGGTTATTGACTGGAGATGAGTCTTGGTCATGTCTACATAGATGTCGAACCCGTAGGGTCCGCACGCTTAATGTTTGGTGACGATCGGTATTATGAGTTTATGTGTTTTGATGTACCGAAGGTAGTTCGGAGTCCCGTATATGATCACGGACATCACGAGGAGTCTCGGAATAGTCGAGACATAAAGATCAATATATTGGAAGCCTATGTTTGGACATCGGAATGGTTCCGGGTGAGTTTGGGCATTTACCGGAGTACCGGGGTGTTACCGGAACCCCCAAGGGAGTATATGGGCCTTATTGGGCCTTAGTGGAATAGAGGAGAGGAAGGCCAAGGAGGAGGGCGCCCCCTAGCCCAATCCGAATTGGGTGGGGGGCCGGGCCCCCTTCCTTCCTTCTCTCTTCCCCTTACTTCTCTCCTACTCCTACTAGGGAAAAGGGGGAATTCTACTCCAGGTGGGAGTAGGACTCCCCTTAGGGCGCGCGATAGAGAGGGACGGTCCTCCCCTCCTACACTCCTTTATATACGGGGGAGGGGACACCCCATAGACACACAAGTTGATCTCTTAGTCGTGTGCGGTGCCCCCCTCCACAGATTTCCACCTCGTTCATATCGTTGTAGTGCTTAGGCGAAGCCCTGCATCGGTAACTTCATCATCACCATCATCACGCCGTCGTGATGACGAAGCTCTCCCCCGACACTCAACTGGATCTAGAGTTTGTGGAACGTCACCGAGCTGAACATGTGCAGATCGCGGAGGTGTCGTACCTTCGGTGCTAGGATCTGTCAGATCATGAAGACATATGACTACATCAACCGCGTTGTCATAACACTTCCACTTACAGTCTATGAGGGGACATAGACAACACTCTCCCCTCTCGTTGCTATGCATCACCTATATGGATCTTGCGTGTGCATTGGAAATTTTTTTAAATTACCGCGTTCCCCAACAATGGCATCCGAGCCAGGTCTATGTGTAGATGTTATATGCACGAGTAGAACACAAAGGAGTTGTGGGCGTGGGTATATACATATTGCTTGCCATCACTAGTTGATTTTTGATTCAGTGGTATTGTTGGATGAAGCGGCTCAGACCGACATTACACGTACGCTTACGCGAGACTGGTTCTACCAACGTGCTTTGCAGAGAGGTGACTGGTGGGTGTCAGTTTCTCCAATTTTAGTTGAATCGGATTCAATGAACGGGGTTCTTTCTCAAGATCAAAAAGCAATCACTATGTCGCGTTGTGGTTTTTGATGCGTAGGTAAGAACGGTTCTTGCTCAACACGTAGCAGCCACGTAAAACTTGCAACAGCAAAGTAGATGACGTCTAACTTGTTTTTGCAGGGCATGTTGTGATGTGATATGGTCAACATGATGATAAATTTTATTGTATGAGATGATCATGTTTTGTAACAGAGTTATCGGCAACTGGCAGGAGCCATATGGTTGTCGCTTTATTGTAAGAAATGCAATCACCATGTAATTCTTTACTTTATCTCTAAGAGGTAGTGATAGTCGTAGAAGCAGTAGTTGGTGAGACGACAGTGATGCTTCGATGGAGATAAAGGTGTCAAGCCGGTGACGAAGGTGATCATGATGGTGCTTTGGAGATGGAGATCAAAGGCACAAGATGATGATGGCCATATCATATCACTTATATTGATTGCATGTGATGTTTATCCTTTATGCATCTTATTTTTCTTACTTCGATGGTAGCATTATAAGATGATCTCTCACGAAATTTCAAGGTATAAGTGTTCTCCTTGAGTATGCACCGTTGCTATAGTTCGTCGTGCCGAGACACCACGTGGCGATCGGGTGTGATAAGCTCTACGTTCACATACAACGGGTGCAAGCCAGTTTTGCACACACAGAATACTCGGGTTAAATTTAACGAGCCTAGCATATGCAGATATGGCCTCAGAACACTGAGACCAAAAGGTCGAGCGTGAATCATATAGTAGATATGATCAACATAGTGATGTTAACCATTTAAAACTACTCCATCTCACGTGATGATCGAACATGGTTTAGTTGATTTGGATCACGTGATCACTTAGATGATTAGTGGGCTGTCTATCTAAGTGTGAGTTCTTTAGTAATTTGATTAATTGAACTTTAATTTATCATGAACTTAGTACCTGATAGTGTTTTGCATGTCTATGTTGTTGTAGATAGATGGCCCGTGCTGGTGTTCCGTTGAATCTTAATGCGTTCCTAGAGAAAGCTAAGTTGCAAGATGATGGTAGCAATTACACGGACTGGGTCCGTAACTTGAGGATTATCCTCATTGCTGCACAGAAGAATTACGTCCTGGAAGCACCGCTAGGTGACAGACCTGCTGCAGGAGCAACACCAGATGTTTTGAACGTCTGGAAGAGCAAAGCTGATGACTACTTGATAGTTCAGTGTGCCATCCTTTATGACTTAGAACCGGGACTTCAACAATGTTTTAAACGTAATGGAGCATATGAGATGTTCCAGGAGTTGAAGTTAATATTTCAAGAAAATGCCCGGATTGAGAGATATGAAGTCTCCAATAAGTTCTATAGCTGCAAGATGGAGGAGAATAGTTCTGTTAGTGAACATATACTCAGAATGTCGGGGTACCACAACCACTTGACTTAGCTGGGAGTTAATCTTCATGATGATAGTTTCATTGATAGAGTTCTTCAATCACTGCCACCAAGCTACAAGAGCTTCATGATGAACTATAATATGCAAGGGATGGATAAGACGATTCCCGAGCTCTTCGCAATGCTAAAAGCTGTGGAGGTAGAAATCAAGAAGGAGCATCAAGTGTTGATGGTCAAGAAGACCACCAGTTTCAAGAAAAAGGGTAAAGGGAAGAAGGGGAACTTCAAGAAGAACGACAAGCAAGTTACTGCTCAAGTGAAGAAGCACAACTCTGGACCTAAGCCGGAGACTAAGTGCTTCCACTGCAAAGGGACTGGTCACTGGAAGCGGAACTGCCCCAAGTATTAGGCGGAGAAGAAGGATGGCAAAGTGAAAGGTATATTTGATATACATGTTATTGATGTGTACCTTACTAATGCTCGCATTAGTGCCTGGGTATTTGATACTGGTTCTGTTTCTAATATTTGCAACTCGAAACTCGGGCTACGGATTAAGCGAATATTAGCTAAGGACGAGGTGACGATGTGCATGGGAAATGGTTCCAAAGTCGATGTGATCGCCGTCGGCACGCTACCTGTACATCTACCTTCGGGATTAGTTTTAGACCTAAGTAATTGTTATTTGGTGCTAGCGTTGAGCATGAACATTATATCCGGATCTTGTTTGATGCAAGACGGTTATTCATTTAAATCAGAGAATAATGGTTGCTCTATTTATATGAGTAATATCTTTTATGGTCATGCACCCTTGATGAGTGGTCTATTTTTACTAAATCTTGATAGTAGTGATACACATGTTCATAGTACTGAAGCGAAAAGATATAAGTTTAATAATGATAGTGCAACTTATTTATGGCACTGCCGTTTAGGTCATATTGGTGTAAAGTGCATGAAGAAACTCCATGCTGATGGACTTTTGGAATCACTTGATTATGAATCACTTGATGCTTGCGAACCATGCCTCATGGGCAAGATGACTAAGACTCCGTTCTCCAAAACAATGGAGCGAGCACAGACTTGTTGGAAATAATACATACTGATGTATGCGGTCCGGTGAGTGTTGATGCTCGCGGCAGGTATCATTATTTTCTTATCTTCATAGATGATTTGAGCAGATATGGGTATATCTACTTCATGAAACAAAAGTCTGAAACATTTGAAAAGTTCAAAGAATTTCAGAGTGAAGTGGAAAATCATCGTAACAAGAAATTTAAGTTTCGATGATCTGATCGTGGAGGAGAATATTTCAGTTACAAGTTTGGTCTTCATTTGAAACAATGCAGAATACTTTCGCAACTCACGCCACCTGGAACACCACAGCGTAATGGTGTGTCCGAACGTCATAACCGCACTTTATTGGATATGGTGCGATCTATGATGTCTCTCATTGATTTACCGCTATCATTTTGGGGTTATGCTTTAGAGACAACTGCATTCATGTTAAATAGGGCACCATCGAAATCCATTGAGACGACACCTTATGAACTGTGGTTTGGCAAGAAACCCAAGTTGTCATTTCTCAAAGTTTGGGGCTGCGATGCTTATGTGAAAAAGCTTCAACTTGATAAAATCGAACCCAAATCGGAGAAATGTGTCTTCATAGGATACCCAAAGGAGACTGTTGGGTACACCTTCTATCACAGATCCGAAGGAAAGATATTCATTGCTAAGAATGTATCCTTTCTAGAGAAGGAGTTTCTCTCGAAAGAAGTGAGTGGGAGGAAAGTAGAACTTGACGAGGTAATTGTACATGCTGCCTTAATTGGAAAGTAGTTCATCACAGAAATCAGTTCCAGTGATTCCTATACCAGTAAGTGAGGAAGCTAATGATGATGATCATGAAACTTTTGATCAAGTTACTACCGAACCTTGTAGGTCAACCAGAGTAAGATCCGCACCAGAGTGAGTGGTACGGTAATCCTGTTCTGGAGGTCATGTTACTTGACCATGACAAACCTTCGAACTATGAAGAGGCGATGATGAGCCCAGATTTTGCAAAATGTCTTGAGGCCATGAAATCTGAGATGGGATCCATGTGTAAGAACAAAGTGTGGACTTTGGTTGAATTTCCCGATGATCGGCAAGAAATAGGGAATAAATGGATCTTCAAGAAGAAGACTGACGATGACGGTAATGTTACTGTCTACAAAGCTCGATTTGTTGCAAAAGGTTTTCGACAAGTTCAAGGAGTTGACTACGATGAGACCTTCTCACCCGTAGCGATGCTTAAGTCCGTCCGAATCATTTTAGCAATTGCCGCATTTTATGATTATGAAATTTGGCAAATGGATGTCAAAACTGCATTCCTTAATGGAACTCTTAAAGAAGGGTTGTATATGATGCAACCCGAAGGTTTTGTCGATCCAAAAGGTGCTAACAAAGTGTGCAAGCTCCAGTGATCAATTTATGGACTGGTGCAAGCCCCTCGGAATTGGAATATACGCTTTGATACTGTGATCAAAGCATATGGTTTTATACAGACTTTTGGAGAAGCTTGTATTTACAAGAAAGTGATGGGAGCTCTGTAGCATTTCTGATATTATATGTTGATGACATATTGCCGATTGGAAATGATACTGAATTTCTGAATAGCATAAAAGGATACTTGAATAAGAATTTTTCAATGAAAGACCTCGGTGAAGATGCTTATATATTGGGGATCAAGATCTATAGAGATAGATCAAGACGCTTAATTGGACTTTCACTAAGGACATACCTTGATAAAGTTTTGAAGAAGTTCAAAATTGATCAAGCAAAGAAAGGGTTCTTTCCTATGTTACAAGGTGTGAAATTGAGTCAGGCTCAATGCCCGACCACTGCAGAAGATAGAGAGAAAATGAAAGTCAATCCCTATGCTTCATCCATAGGTTCTATCATGTATGCAATGTTGTGTACCAGACCTAATGTGTGCCTTGCTATAAGTCTAGCAGGGAGGTACCAAAGTAATCCAGGACTGGATCGCTGGACAGCGGTTAAGAAAATCCTGAAATACCTGAAAAGGACTAAGGATATGTTTCTCATTTATGGAGGTGACAAAGAGCTCGTCGTAAACGGTTACGTTGATGCAAGTTTTGACACTGATCCGGATGACTCCGAGTCACAAACTGGATACGTATTTTTGTTGAATGGTGGAGCAGTCAGTTGGTGCAGTTCCAACCGGTGTCGTGGGGGGAGCTACATGTGAAGCGAAGTACATAGCTGCTTCAGAAGCAGCAAATGAAGGTGTCTGGTTGAAAGTGCATCGGGTCCAATGAAAATCGTTTGTGACAATACTGCTGCAATTGTCTTGGCAAAGGAATCCAGATTTCATAAGAGAACCAAGCACATCACTTGACGCTTCAATTCCATCCGTGATCAATTCAAGGAGGGAGACATCGAGATTTGCAAGATACATACAGATCTGAATGTTGCAGACCCGTTGACTAAGCCTCTCTCACGAGCTAAACATGATCAACACCAAGACTCCATGGGTGTTAGAATCATTACAATGTAATCTATATTATTGACTTTAGTGCAAGTGGGAGACTGAAGGAAATATGCCCTGGAGGCAACAATAAAGTTGTTATTTATATTTCCTTATATCATGATAAATGTTTATTATTCATACTAAAATTGTATTAACCGGAAACTTAATACATGTGTGAATACATAGACAAACAGAGTGTTACTAGTATGCCTCTACTTGACTAGCTCATTGATCAAAGATGGTTAAGTTTCCTAGCCATGGAAAAAGAGTTGTCATTTGATAAACGGGATCACTGTAAGTGCATCTAGTGCCACCCCTAGTTGGTTTTGGAGTACTGACGACAAACCTGGTTGAGGGACTAATGTGTTTGTGAGAACTGCGGGATAACACAGGTAGAAGTCCCTCATTGGTTCGGTTTTCCTACCAGAGATGACCCCTAAAAATGTATGAAGACATTGAAGTCAAAGGTGGGATGTGAAGACATTCACATTGAAGACTGTGACAAGAGAAGACATCGTGTGAAGACTATGGAGCACGAAGACTTAGTTATTTCGTCGTTCTTTTTCTTCGTTGAGTCATAGGAACCACCGTACTGTTAAGTGGGGTCCAAGTGAACCAGTCAGAATGACGGAAGTGATGCTTAACCAAAATCCTATGTCTTCGAGCAAAGACTATGAGAGCAAATCTTATCCAGAGTTAGATAAGTCAGCTTTGCTTGTAGCCCAAGTAAAGTTGATGTGACTAATGACCTAGTTACGAGATGTTGCATTACGGAACGAGTAAAGAGACTTGCCGGTAATGAGATTGTACTAGGTATTGAGATACTGACGATTGAATCTCGGGCAAGTAACATACCGATGACAAAGGGAACAACGTATGTTGTTATGCGGTTTGAGTGATAAAGATATTCGTAGAATACGTAGGAACTAATATGAGCATCCAGGTTCCGCTATTGGTTATTGACCGGAGATGAGTCTCGGTCATGTCTACATAGTTCTCGAACCCGTAGGGTCCGCACGCTTAACGATCGGTATTATGAGTTTATGTGTTTTTTGTACCGAAGGTAGTTTGGAGTCCTGGATATGATCACGGACATGACGAGGAGTCTCCGAATAGTCAAGACATAAAGATCGATATATTGGAAGCCTATATTTGGACATCGGAATGGTTCGGGGTGAGTTTGGGCAATTACTAGAGTACCGGGGGGTTACCGGAACCCCTCAGGGTGTATATGGGCCTTATTGGGCCTTAGTGGAATAGAGGAGAGGAAGGCCAAGGAGGAGGGCGTGTCCCCCCCCCCAATCTGAATTGGGTGCCCCCTTCCTTCCTTCTATATTCCCCTTCCTTCTCTCCTACTCCTACTAGGGAAAGGGGGGAATCCTACTCCCGGTGGGAGTAGGACTCCCCCTAGGGCGTGCCATAGAGAGGGCTGGGCCTCCCCTCCTCCACTCCTTTATATAGAGGTGAGGGGGCACCCCATAGACACACAAGTTGATCTCTTAGCCGTGTGCGGTGCCCCCTCCACATATTTCCACCTCGGTCATATCGCTGTAGTGCTTAGGCGAAGCCCTGCGTCGGTAACTTCATCATCGCCGTCATCATGCCATCGTGCTGACGAAGCTCTCCCCCAACACTCAGCTGGATCTAGAGTTCATGGGACGTCACCGAGCTGAACGTGTGCAGATCGCGGAGGTGCCATAACTTTGGTGCTAGGACCAGTCGGATCATGAAGATGTACGACAACATCAACCGCGTTGATATAATGCTTCCTCTTATAGTCTACGAGGGTACGTAGACAACGCTCTCCCCTCTTGTTGGTATGCATCACCTAGATGGATCTTGCGTGTGCGTAGGAATTTTTTTGAAATTACTGCCTTCCCCAACACGTAATACTTGCTATCATGAGAGAAGCCACTAGTGAAACCTATGGCCCGCGGGTCTCTTACTTATTATATTGCATCCCTTTTATTATCGCATCTCGTTTAGTATTTTACAATCTATACAACAAAAATACCAAAAATATTTATCTTATTATCTTTATCAGACCTCACTTTCGTAAGTGACCGTGAAGGGATTGACAACCCCTTTTATCGCGTTGGTTGCGAGGTTCTTCATTGTTTGTAAAGGTACTAGGTTACTTGCATGTTATCTCCTACTGGATTGATACCTTGGTTCTCAAAAACTGAGGGAAATACTTACACTACTTTGCTCCATCACCATTTCCTCTTCAAGGGAAAACCAACGCATGCTCAAGAGGTACTCTCTCCGAATGAAAATACTTGTCATCAAAATGGATAAAAAGTGATGTATATAGAACTAAAATACATCTAGATACATCCCCTTTTATCTATTTTGATGACAAGTATTTCCGGACGGAGGGAGTAGCAAGAAGGATTTCTGGCGCCATTGCCGGGGAAATCGATGCTCAAGTCAAGACATACCAAGTACCCATCACAAACTCTTCTCCCTCGCATTACATTATTTGACATTCGCCTCTTGTTTTCCTCTCCCCCACTTCTAAAACGATTTTCGAAAACCTTTGCCTTTTCTTCGCCTTCTTCCCGTCTGTATCTTTGTTTGTGTTTCCTTGTGCCCTCCATTTTGCTTCCATCTTTGTTTGCTAAAAAGCTATTGATATGGATCCACTTAAAGTGGTCTACTTGGATCATCTTCGATCCTTATGCGCTCGTGCTGAAACCCCAACTAGCCTAGTTGATGGGAAATCTTTAGATGAGCATACTCATTATGTGCGTCACCATTTGTCTGAAAAAGGGAGACTCTTATGGGATCAAATAAACATATTGTTGTGTTACGCTTGGAATCTTTCTGAAATTTACGATTTTACTTGTTTCTCTAAGAACCCTAAAAAAACACCTCCCCTACCTATGTGAGATTAATGATAATGAAATCTTTTCTTCTTATGCAAAGGGTGTTTATAGTTACTACGATATCGAACAAATTGAAGAATTTGTTGCTTTTAAGGATGCTTATGAAGTTGCTTCTTTGATTGAAAATTATGATATTACTCTCTACGAATCTGAAAATCTTGACATACTTAAACATTGCTATGAAAACTATGCTTATAATGTCTATGTCAAAGAATTTATTGAAAAAATGACTGCTACTTTGGAAGAAAATAATGATATGCATGAATCTATAGATAATTATGATTCCGATGATTTGATTGAAATATCCCTTGATGAACATGATGCTTGCTATTCTTGTGGCCATGATGCCAATATTTATGAAGATGAATTTTCTATAGTTCCTTATGTTAAACATGAGATCGTTGCTATTGCACCCATACTTGATAGTTCCTTCATTGAAAAGCATGATTGCAATGATGTTATTATAAATTCTCTTAATGTCAGTTGTGTTAATGATATGCAAAACCTCAAGCTTGGGGATTCTAGTTTTGCTATGACTACTATTTGTTGCAATGATCATGATTGGGGTGATTCTTCTTATGATCTTGAAAATTTATTTAAGCCCCATGATGAATATGAGATTAATAATAATGTTTGCAATAATATTGAAAGTGCGTTTGGAAGAGTGTCAACTTTAGATCCCACATATTTGGAGAATGTTCAATCTTATGAAGTTTTTGATAAAACTTGGTTTGGATAAGTCATGACTTTAGTTAATGTTAATCCCACTATTTTGGAAGAGTGTCATCTTTAGATGCATGTGGGATCATGTTGAAAATATTTTATGTGATAGCTATTTTGTTGAATTTTCTTATGATCCCACATGTCATTATTATGAGAGGACAATATGATTGTAGAAATTTTCATGTTACTAAATTACCACTTGTTATGTTGAGATTGTTATTGGTTCTTTCCGCTTCCTTGCATATGCTAGTTTTTGCTTGGTATGATAATTTGTTTGCCTATAAGATACCTATGCATAGGAAGTATGTTAGACTTAGATGTGTTTGTCACGTGTTTCATGATGCTCTCTTTGTGCTTCAATTCTTGTCTTTCATGTGAGCATCATTGAAATTATCAATGCCTAGCTAGGAGCGTTAAACGATAGCGCTTGTTGGGAGGCAACCCAATTTTATTTTTGTTCTTTACCTTTTGTTCCTGTTTAGTAATAAATAAATCATCTATCCTCTGTTATGATTGTGTTTTTATGTTTTGATTAGTGTTTGTGCCAAGTAAAGCCTTTAGGATCTTCTTGGTGAAGGAAGAATGCCCTAGAGGTAATAATAAAGTTATTATTTATTTCCTCATATCATGATAAATGTTTATTATTCATGCTAGAATTGTATTAACCAGAAACTTAGTACATGTGTGAATACATAGACAAACAGAGTGTCACTAGTATGCCTCTACTTGACTAGCTCATTAATCAAACACGGTTAAGTTTCCTAACCATAGACATGAGTTGTCATTTGATTAACGGGATCACATCATTATTAGGAATGATGTGATTGACTTGACCATTCCGTTAGCTTAGCACTTGATCGTTTAGTTTACTGCTATTGCTTTCTTCATGACTTATACATGTTCCTATTACTATGAGGTTATGCAACTCCCGATTACCGGAGGAACACTTTGTGTGCTACCAATCATCACAACGTAACTAGGTGATTATAAAGGTGCTCTACATGTGTCTCTGATGGTACTTGTTGATTTGGCATAGATCAAGATTAGGATTTGTCACTCCGATTGTCGGAGAGGTATCTCTGGGCCCACTCGGTAATGCACATCACTATAAGCCTTGCGAGCATTGTAACTAATGAGTTAGTTGGGGGATGATGTATTATAGAACGAGTAAAGAGACTTGCCAGTAACGAGATTGAACTAGGTATTGAGATACCGACGATCGAATCTCAGACAAGTAACAAACCGATGACAAAGGGAACAACGTATGTTGTTATGCAGTTTGACCGATAAAGATCTTCGTAGAATATGTGGAAGCCAATATGAGCATCCAGGTTCCGCTATTGGTTATTCACCAGAGACGTGTCTCGGTCATGTCTACATAGTTCTCAAACCCGTAGGGTCCGCATGCTTAAAGTTCGGTGACGATCGGTATTATGAGTTTTTTTGTTTTGATGTACCGAAGGTAGTTTGGAGTCTCGGATATGATCACAGACATGACGAGGAGTCTTGAAATGGTCGAGACATAAAGATCGATATATTGGACGACTATATTCGGACACCGAAAGTGTTCCGGGTAGTTTCAGAGAAAACCGGAGTGCCGGAGGGTTACCGGAACCCCCCGGGAGAAATAGTGTGCCTTATGAGCCATAGTGGAGAGAGAGAGAGGGCTGGCCTAGGGCATGCTGCGCGCCCCTCCCCCTGTAGTCCGAATTGGACTAGGAGAGGGGGGCGATGCCCCCCTTTCCTTCCCCCTCTCCCCTTCCTTTCCCCCTCCTAGTAGGAGTAGGAAAAGAGGGGAGTCCTACTCCTACAAGGAGGAGGATTCCTCCTCCTGGCACGCCTACAGGGGCCAGCAGGCCTCCCCCCTTGCTCCTTTATATACGGGGGTAGGGGGCACCTCCACACACACAAGTTGATCTGTTGATCTCTCCTAGCCGTGTGCGGTGCCCCCCTCCACCATAATCCACATTGATCATATCGTAGCAGTGCTTAGGCGAAGCCTTGCATCGGTAGCATCATCATCACCGTCATCATGCCATCGTGCTGACGATCTCTCCTGTCAAGCTCAGCTGGATCGGAGTTCGTGGGATGTCATCGTGCGTTCGGTACTTGGATCGGTCGGACCATGAAGACGTACGACTACATCAACCGCGTTGTGCTAACGCTTCCGCTTTCGGTCTATGAGGGTACGTGGACACACTCTCCCCTCTCATTGTTATGCATCACCATGATCCTGAGTGTGCGTCGGAAAATTTTGAAATTACTACGTTCCCTAATAGTGGCATCCGTGCCAGGTTTATGCGTAGATGTTATATGCACGAGTAGAACACAAGTCATTTGTGGACGATACAAGTCATGCTGCTTATCAGCATGTCACACTTCGGTTCGGCGGTATTGTTGGATAAAGCGGCCCGGACCGACATTACACGCACGCTTATGCGAGACTGGTTCTACGGACGTGCTTTGCACACAGGTGGCTAGCGGGTGTCAGTTTCTCCAACTTTAGTTGTATCGAGTGTGGCTACGCCCGGTCCTTGAGAAGGTTAAAACGGCACTAAATTGACAAACTATCATTGTGGTTTTGATGCGTAGGTAAGAACGGTTCTTGCTCAGCCTGTAGCAGCCACGTAAAACTTGCAACTACAAAGTAGAGGACATCTAACTTGTTTTTTGCAGGGCATGTTGTGATGTGATATGGTCAAGACATGATGCTATATTTTATTGTATGAGATGATCATGTTTTTTAACTGAGTTATCGGCAACTGGCAGGAGCCATATGGTTGTCGCCTTATTGTATGCAATGCAATCACCCTGTAATGGCTTCAATTTATCACTAAGCAGTAGAGATAGTCATAGAAGCAATATTTGGAGAGACAACAACGATGCTAAGATGGAGATCAAGGTGTCGCGCCGGTAACGATGGTCATCATGACGGTGCTTCGGAGATGGAGATCACAAGCACAAGATGATGATGGCCATATCATATCACTTATATTGATTGCATGTGATGTTTATCTTTTATGCATCTTATTTTGCTTAGATCGAAGGTAGCATTATAAGATGATCTCTCACTAAATTTCAAGGTAAGTGTTCTCCCTGAGTATGCACCGTTGCAAAAGTTCATCGTGCCGAGACACCACGTGATGATCAGGTGTGATAAGCTCTACGTTCACATACAATGGTTGCAAGCCATTTTTGCACATGCAGAATACTTGGGTTAAACTTGACGAGCCTAGCATATGCAGATATGGCCTCGGAACACTAGAGACAGAAAGGTCGAGCGTGAATCATATAGAAGATATGATCAACATAGTGATGTTCACCATTGAAAACTACTCCATTTCACGCGATGATCGGACATGGTTTAGTTGATATGGATCACGTAATCACTTAGATGATTAGAGGGATGTCTATCTAAGTGGGAGTTCTTTAATAATTTGATTAACTGAACTTTAATTTATCATGAACTTAGTACCTGATAGTATTTTGCATGTCTATGTTGTTGTAGATAGATGGCCCGTGCTGTTGTTCCATTGAATTTTGATGCGTTCCTTGAGAAAGCAAAGTTGAAAGATGATGGTAGCAATTACACGGACTGGGTCCGTAACTTGAGGATTATCCTCATTGCTACACAGAAGAATTACGTCCTGGAAGCACCGCTAGGTGCCAAACCTACTGCAGGAGTAACACCATATGTTATGAACGTTTGGCAGAGCAAAGCTGATGTCTACTCGATAGTTCAGTGTGCCATGCTTTATGGCATAGAACCGGGACTTCAACGACATTTTGAACGTCATGGAGCATATGAGATGTTCCAGGAGTTGAAGTTAATTTTTCAAGAAAATGCCCGGATTGAGAGATATGAAGTCTCCAATAAGTTCTACATCTGCAAGATGGAGGAGAATAGTTCTGTCAGTGAGCATATACGCAGAATGTCTGGGTACAGCAATCACTTGATTCAACTGGGAGTTAATCTTCCGGATGATAGTGTTATTGACATCTTCAATCACTGCAACCAAGCTACAAGAGCTTCGTGATGAACTATAACATTTAAGGGATGGATAAGACGATTCCCGAGCTCTTCGCAATGCTAAAGGCTGCGGAGGTAGAAATCAAGAAGGAGCATCAAGTGTTGATGGTCAACAAGACCACCAGTTTCAAGAAAAAGGGCAAAGGGAAGAAGAAGGGGAACTTCAAGAAGAATGGCAAACAAGTTGCTATTCAGGAGAAGAAACCCAAGTCTGGACCTAAGCCTAAGACTGAGTGCTTCTACTCCAAACAGACTGGTCACTGGAAGCTGAATTGCCCCAAGTATTTGGTGGATAAGAAGGATGGCAAGGTGAACAAAGGTATATGTGATATACATGTTATTGATGTGTACCTTACTAATTCTCACAGTAGTGCCTGGGTATTTGATACTGGTTCTGTTGCTAATATTTGCAACTCGAAACAGGGACTACAGATTAAGCGAAGATTAGCAAAGGACGAGGTGACGATGCGCGTGGGAAATGGTTCCAAAGTCAATGTGATCGCGGTCGGCATGCTACCTCTACATCTACCTTCGGGATTAGTTTTAGACCTAAATAATTGTTATTTGGTGCTAGCGTTGAGCATGAACATTATATCTGGATCTTGTATAATGCGAGACGGTTATTCATTTAAATCGGATAATAATGGTTGTTCTATTTATATGAGTAATATTTTTTATGGTCATGCACCCTTAAAGAGTGGTCCATTCTTTTTGAATCTCGATAGTGAAGATACACATATTCATAGTTGATAATGATAGTGCAACTTATTTGTGGCACTGCCGTTTGGGTCAGATTGGTGTAAAGCGCATGAAGAAACTCCATTCTGATGGACTTTTGGAATCACTTGATTATGAATCACTTGGTACTTGCGAACCATGCCTCGTGGGCAAGATGACTAAAACACCGTTCTCCGGAAGAATGAAGTGAGCAACTGATTTGTTGGAAATCATACATACTGATGTATGTGGTTCGATGAATGTTGAGGCCCGTGGAGGATATCGTTATTTTCTCACCTTCATAGATGATTTGAGTAATATGGGTATATCTACTTGATGAAACATAAGTCTGAAACATTTGGAAAGTTCAAGGAATTTCAGAGTTAAGTGGAAACTCATTGGAACAAGAAAATAAAGTTTCTATGATCTGATCGTGGAGGAGAATATTTGAGTTACCAGTTTTGTCCTCATTTGAAACAATGCGGAATAGTTTCGCAACTCACGCCACCCGGAACACCACAACGTAATGGTGTGTCCGAACTTCGTAATCGTACTTTACTAGATATGGTGCGATCTATGATGTCTCTTACTGATTTACTGGTATCATTTTGGGGTTATGCTTTAGAGACGGCTGCATTCACGTTAAATAGGGCACCATCTAAATCTGTTGAGACGACTCCTTATGAACTGTGGTTTGGCAAGAAGCCAAAGTTGTCGTTTCTTAAAGTTTGGGGTTGCGACGCTTATGTGAAAAAGCCTCAACCCGATAAGCTCGAACCCAAATCAGAGAAATGTGTCTTCATAGGATACCCAAAAGAAACAGTTGGGTACACCTTCTATCACAGATCCGAAGGCAAGACTTTTGTTGCTAAGAATGGTTCCTTTCTAGAGAAGGAGTTTCTCTTGAAAGAAGTGAGTGGGAGGAAAGTAGAACTTGATTAGGTAACTGTACCTGCTCCCCTATTGGAAAGTAGTTCATCACTGAAACCGGTTCCTGTGACACCTACTCCAATTAGTGAGGAAGCTAATGATGATGATCATGAAACTTCAGATCAAATTACTACCGAACCTCGTAAGTCAACCAGAGTAAGATCCGCACCAGAGTGGTACGGTAATCCTGTTCTGGAAACCATGTTACTGGACCATGACGAACCTACGAACTATGAGGGAGCGATGATGAGCCCAGATTCCGCAAAATAGCTAGAGGCCATGAAATCTGATATGGGATCCATGTATGAGAACAAAGTGTGGACTTTGGTTGACTTGCCCGATGATCGGCAAGCCATCGATAATAAATGGATCTTCAAGAAAAAGACAGACGCTGATGGTAATGTTACTGTCTACAAAGCTCGACTTGTTGCGAAAGGTTTTCGACAAGTTCAAGGAGTTGACTATGATGAGACCTTCTCACCCGTAGCGATGCTTATGTCCATCCAAATCATGTTAGCTATTTCCGCATTTTATGATTATGAAATTTGGCAAATGGATGTAAAGACTGCATTCGTGAATGGATTTTTGGAAGAAGAGTTGTATACGACGCAACCTGAAGGTTTTATTGATCCAAAGGGTGCTAACAAAGTGTGCAAGCTCCAGCGATCCATTTATGGACTGGTGCAAGCCTCTCAGAGTTGGAATAAATGTTTTGATAGTGTGATCAAAGCATATGGTTCTATACAAACTTTTGGAGAAGCCTGTTGTGACGCCCCCGATTCAATCGTACACTAATCATACACGCAAACGTGTACAATCAAGATCAGGGACTCATGGGAAGATACCACAACACAACTCTACAAATAAAATAAGTCATACAAGAATCATATTACAAGCCAGGGGCCTCGAGGGCTCGAACACAAGAGCTCGATCATAGACGAGTCAGCGGAAGCAACAATATCTGAGTATAGACATAAGTAAACAAGTTTGCCTTAAGAAGGCTAGCACAAACTGGGATACAGATCAAAAGAGGCGCAGGCCTCTTGCCTGGGATCCTCCTAAAAATACTCCTGGTCGTCGTCAGCGGGCTGCACGTAGTAGTATGCACCTCCCGAGTAGTAGTAGTCGTCATCGACAGTGGCGTCTAGCTCATGGACTCCAACGTCTGGTCACAACAATGGGGTATAAGAAAGGGGAAAAGGGGGAGCAAAGCAACCATGAGTACTCATCCAAAGTACTCGCAAGCAAGGAGCTACACTACATATGTATGCATTGGTATCAAATGGAAAAGGGGGTAACATATGTGGACTGAACTGCAGAATGCCAGAATAAGAGGGGGATAGCTAGTCCAATCGAGGACTACGCTTCTGGTAACCTCCATCTTGCAGTAGAAGAAGAGAGTATAAGGTAAGTTCACCAAGTAACATCGCATAGCATAATCCTAACCGACGATCCTCCCGTTGTCGCCCTGTGAGGGAGCGATCACCGGTTGTATCTGGCACTTGGAAGGGTGTGTTTTATTAAAAATCTGGTTCTAGTTGTCATAAGGTAAAGGTACAACTCCAAGTCGTCCTGTTACCTTAGATCATGGCTATTTGAATAGATTAACTTCCCTGTAGGGGTGCACCACATTTCCCAACACACTCGATCCCCTTTGTTTGGACACACTTTCTTGGGTCATGCCTGGCCTCGGAAGATCAACACGTCGCAGCCCTACCTAGGCACAACAGAGAGGTCAGCATGCCGGTCTAAATCCTATAGCGCAGGGGTCTGGGCCCATCTCCCATTGCACACCTGCACGTTGCATTGGCGGCCGGAGAGCAGACATAGCAACCTCCATTACAAAGGAAGTTACGTTACGCGGTCCAACCCGGCGCGCGCCGCTCAGCGCTGAAGTCACAAAGGCTTCGGCTGATACCACGACGTCGAGTGCCCATAACTGTTCCCGTGTAGTTGGTTAGTGCATATAGGCCAGTGGCCAGACTCAGATCAAATACCAAGATCTCGTTAAGCGTGTTATCTTGAAGTAATCATGAACGCCGACCAGGGCCAGGCCCACCTCTCACCAGGGTGGTCTCAACCTGCCCTATCGCTTCACCACAAAGATCCACACAGAGGGTCGTCGGGAAAGTATGTCCATTCAGCCCCCAATTTTTGAATCAACCGCGGGTACTCAACGAGCCGACCCGACTTTAGTCACAACATATATCATGTGTAGTAGGTATAGTATATACCCGTGATCAACACACGACGTGATCACGGGCCGATAGTATAGCATGGCAGACAGACAAGAATGTAGGGCCACTGATGATAAACTAGCATCCTATACTAAGCATTTAGGATTGCAGGTACGGTATCAACAGTTGTAGCAACAATGAGAGGCCATGCATCAGGATATGAATAACGGAAAGCAGTAACATGCTACACTACTCTAATGCAAGCAGTATAGAGAAAAGTAGGCGATATCTGGTGATCAAGGGGGGGCTTGCCTGGTTGCTCTGGCAAGAAGGAGGGGTCGTCAACACCATAGTTGATCGGGGCACCAGTAGCAACGTCAGTCTCGTAGTCTACTGGAGAGAAGAGGGGGAAGAAATAAGGAATACAATGCAAACAGATGCATAACAATGCATGACATGACAAGTAGCATTGCTAGGTGTTCCCTAACGCGGTATGAGGTGATACCGGTGAAGGGGGAAACATCCGGGAAAATATCGTTTTTGGAAAGATGAATCGGAGGGGGAAAGTTGCGTGTTCACTATGCTAGGGATGCATGGCGGACGAACGGGTTGCGTATCCGGGTTTGTCTTGTCGTTTTGAGCAACTTTCATGTACAAAGTTTTTCCATCCGAGCTACGGTTTATTTTGTATTAATTTTAAAGGTTTAAATCATATTTAGGATTTATTTAATTATTTAAATCAACATTATCCATAATAGTGATTGCTGACGTCATCATGACATTAGCAGTTGACCTGGTCAACCTGACAGGTGGGTCCCACCTGTCAGTGACCCATTCTAATTAAACACATTAATTAACCTAACCAGGATTAATTAGGAGGGTGGGCCCCACTGTCATTGACTAATTAAGTAATTAACCAATCAGGTTAACTAGGTAACTAACGTTTAATTAGTTTGATTAGTTGTTTAATTTAATTAATCAAAATTAATTAAGTTAAATATTTCTTTAATTAATTAATTAGTATTTATTTTTATTTATTTTTATTAATTACGTTCTGGGGCTAGGCCCCACATGTCATTGGCCCTAGGGGCCATATCGGGTGCGGGCGACCTATTCGGGCGAGGCCCGATC
>NW_024118737.1:0-18872 GCF_003073215.2 Triticum urartu
ACGGGGGGGAAGACGCCCAACGTCCACCATGACCCACTTGCTCTGGAAGCATCGATTCTCTTCCCAGGCTTCGAGATAGCATTGGAATTGGAGTATGCGATGAAGCTCGCACATGCAGAGATATGGCCACCAGAAACCCGGAGGGAAAAATAGTGACGCAACAAGGCCACCGAGGGCTTTACCCGACATGAGCCTCGCGGTAGTAAGCAAAAATCGCCAGGAGAAGAACAGAGTTGGGGTGGAGATGCAGAGCCTGCAAGTTGTACTAGCGGAGAACAACAAAGAAGAACTCAGAGAAAGGAGGCACCAGACCGGTGACGATGGCGCTCACAAAGAGCGGATAGAAGGTGCTCCCCCTGCCTTCAGGCTGGTCGGAGCCGGCCTTGAGCACTGTCGCCCCACTGCTGCCCTGCGCCACCGTCATCAGGCGCGTGAGGGCGAGGTTCTTCTCCGGCAGGTTCGGGGAATCCAGAGCCGGCAAGTACAAGGCCTCGGTCGGGGACTTGCGAGGCGCCATGGCGTGCCGGACGAGAAGGATTCAGACAGATCTAGAGGATTTCGGGAGCAAGAAGGAGGAGAGCGAGAAAGGGATCTGGGGCGAGGCGAACGAGAACAAAGCAAGTAAGTCTGGCCCGGGCACCTCTTTTGTTAGATGGACAGTTGCCGAAGCATCGTGGGAAGCGCAGACGCCCATGTCCAATCAATCGCCACGCGGCGCCCAAGGCCGCATGCTATTGGGGCCAGCGGCGCTTCGCACTTGCCTCTTCGCTTCCCTGCTAGGCCAAGCCCGGGCGCGCCTTGGGCCCGGGGGCTACTGTCGGCGTTCTGGGAACGGGGGTCCCCAGACTTGCCTGCCTGCGGCCTGCGGCGTGGCTCAAGTGGGGGCCCAGCGTGGCCCATCTTCATCAGCTCAAGCTCAAGACCCTCGCGAGGGGCCAAGCCTCGCGGGGCGGACGACCGGAAGCTTCCTCGGAGGCAGGCTCGCGAGGAGGCGGAGAGATCAAGGCGAGGGCACCTCGCGAGGAGCCCGTGACGCAAGCCATGATGACCGAGACCAGGCGGGCGCCGGCCTGCGCAGTGTCCTTGTTTCCCCTTTGGTGCAAAGGGGGCAAGCACAGGCCAAGGCATCGGGCAAAGGTTACCATTCCGGTGCAATGCGACCAAGACCAACAGAGCAGAAGGACGGAGGTCACCATGGAGCCCAAGACGGCGTCATCACCAGTACTTTTGGCAGCCGAAGACCACCTTTGGTCAGGATAACTTGTACTAGATGTTCCCCTTCAAAATGGCCAATTGTTGGCGCCCTTCCCTCTCATTATTTGGGGAGAGGCCCAGGGCCTCTATAAATAGAGCTAGCCACCACAGGGTAGAGGAGGATAGATGGATCGATCGAGAGACATCGAGAGGAAGAGAGACACACCTAGACATCTAGAGATCTGATAGAGCCCTAGCAAAGAGAGAGAGAGAGGCGACTAAACTCACCCTAGCAGTTCATCGCACCAGCTCAAGAACACCTCTCGCGAGGTTGTTCTTCCCTTGTACTGTTCGTCATCAGCCCCTGAGGCAATCCACCACACCACACACTGGAGTAGGGTATTACACCACAACGGTGGCCCGAACCAGTATAAACCTCGTGTCCCTTGTGTTGTTCGTTGTTTCCAGCTTAGATCACGCGAGGAGATGGGACGTAAATCGGTAGCGGAGAGATCTCCGCGCGCACCCCAGTGTTCGAACCTCAAGGGTCTGCCGGAACCCGAAATCCGACACTGTTCAACCAGTGTTGCGCTGGTCCTTTAAGCTTTAGTGGCAAATACTTGATGGCATGGCGGTCATCTTCTCGGGCCATGTGAATGTGTAGGAGGAAGTCCTCTATCCATACATTTGGGTCTGTGGTTCCGTCGTATAATTCAATGTTCATGGGCTTGAAGCCTTCCGAGAATTGGTGCTGCATCACCCTTTCTGTGAAGCATAGGGTGTGTGCGGGGCCCCGAGCTCGGGCTATATCACGTCGGAGGTCTTTGGCCATCTGAGTCCGCTGCTGCTCCTGAACTCTGTCGTTTTGGTTCGGGAACTCTATCCTTTCAGTTCGGCGAGTCAGAATACCCTTTCGGGTAAGCGGGCGGGTCTTCTCTGGGTCCATAGATGGACCTGGTGTGGCCTGCCTGAGCGTCCAGGTCATGATGTAGGTCATATCATAAGCAGGTCATGCTTTATCCTTGTCATAATGGTGAGGTGGGGAGGCGGGGTGCTCGGGCTCGTTAGCTCCTCTGTCCCGCCCTCTAGGGGGGACGATCTAGCTATTCGATGTAGGTGTATGTTGGACGCGTTGGCTCTATGGCCTTGTCATTGAATTGCGGCAGTAATCGTCGCTTTGGTAACTTTTCGTTGGCCATTCGTGACCGTACCCCTCTTCGGCGGCTAGGGCTTTAGTCCACCGGTCGTTGAAGGTTTCCTACTCGGCCTTGATCCTATGTTTTTGTTTCTTCAAGCTGAGGGCGGTGTCCATAAGCTTCCGCTTGAACCATTCCTGTTCTAGTGGGTCTTCGGGGACGATCAAATCTTCATCCCCGAGGCTGGCCTCTTCTTCAGAGGATGGGAGGTAGTTGTTGTCTTTGGAGTCTTCGAGGTCTCCTGGATTGGGCGGGTCCTCCAGCCCCGCGAGGTCATCCTGATGATGCTCGTCGGTTGCGGCTCCGGCGAGGTCATCCATATTATTTGCGGTGTTGTTCTCTGCGGAGTCCGTGTTGCTCGGGTGGCTTCGATGTGCCTTTGATCGGCGGCGCTATCTATGGCATTTGGGTGGCTCATCTCCGGGGTTGTTATTGCCCTAATTGGGAGCGTCATCGCCGTCCTTCGGGGTGTCCGCCATGTATATATCGTAGGTGGACGTGGACGACCATCAACGTCGGTGCTAACCATGGCCCCGCTATCCTCGTCCATGTATTCGGTGTTTCCGAATTGTAATCTAGCATGTCGGTTAGATCTTCGACAATGGCTACCAAGTGGGTGGTGGGTGGGACGTAAAATTCCCTATGACATGCCTCAAAGGGTTGCTGATTGTGGGCTGAGGGCCGGTCCTCCCAGATGGTCATTCTCTAGATTCGGTCCAGTGCCTCGTTTAACATATCAAGGGTCACCAAATTTGAGGGCTCTAGGACAAATTTCGTTGTATCGTGGCGGGGGCGGTCTGTGCCCTAGCCGATCCTTGGCCTCCATGGGCCGAGCTACTTTCGGGGTACGGGAGCGGATCCTTAAAGGGGGGCAATATCCCCGAAGACCGAGGGCGGGCCTTAGTCCTCACATGCAGTTTCCACGCCAGGATTTGAGGTCGAGCCATTAAGGGCCGGGGGTGACCCCCAGCCATTGGTCGTCGACTCGTCGTAAGGGCTTAAGGCCAGTAGAGGGTTGTGAAGGAAGGGTTCGGCTGAGATTGACTCTTGGCTTCTGTCTCCCGGTTTTGCCTCGAGGGCCGAAGATAGGTCCTCCGCGGATGTGGTAAGCCCGTCTGAAGGTGGAGTCTGGGCCCCGTTTGAAGGGGAGCCCTCCTGGCTCGAAGCTGTTCGGAGGACCGGGGCCGATCCGTTGATCGGATGGGTGCGGCAAGGCCTGCGGGGGTGCGGGAAGGGGCCGTGCATCCGGCAAAAAACAGATCGCCTCGCCTATCCGCAACGTATTCCGGATTGCCAAATCAAATTCGGTATTAGGGAGCGAAGTTATTGATCTGATCCAGGAAACCAATCGGGCCAGCATGCATCATGATGCTGCCGAACACGAAGAGCTGTCCAGGGATGAAGAGGTCCCCAGAGCTGATGTCTTCTCCTATGATTAGGCGAGCCATCGATCCTTGGGTGACCCTACAGTGGAACTCTCAATGAAAGCACCAATGTAGGTATCGAAACTAGCAGACCTCGGGGAAGGGGGTCCTGAGTTGTGGATCTGGGATCGATGGGGAACAAGGGATGATGAACATGGTGTTTACCCAGGTTCAGGCCCTCTCGAAGAGGTAATACCCTACGTCCTGCCTGATTATATTGGATGTGTATATGATTACAGAGTGGATCTACCTCGAGATCAGCATGAGCTAAACCCTAAGGCGATGAGTTGTTATATGTTGCTCCTCCCCTAAAGACTACAACCCTCGGTTTATATAAACACCGGTAGGGTTAGGGTTACACATGACTAGTTACGGAAAGAGGAAGATCCTGCCTATTCTTGGCTTGGAGGGCACACCACGACTCCAAAGTTCCTTATCCAATCATGGACCTTTTGCCGTGTATATGGCTTCACCAGTCTGGCCCACATTGCACGGGCCGAATCTCCAAGGACCCATTAGTCCATGACTCCCTCAACTTGGGTTTGCTCTAATGTAAGGGCATGTACCGTTCAGGCTTGTCGCATCATCAAGATGCGGGCATGAGCGTCGTCTACACCCTTGTCCTCCGTGGGGTCGTCCACGTGGCATTGTGCGACTCACCCTCCATGATGTGGCACGTCTTTGCCATCACACGGTGGGTGCACCTCTCCTTGACCCAGATGTATTGTCGCGGATGGAGTCTCCGGCTCACTCATGGCCAGCCACATGGGTGTCACTGACCTTGGACCTGGAGCCTGACATCATGGGGACAAGGACCCACCATCAGGGTTGTGCGGACAAGCTGAGGCATCCTCGGGGGCGTGCCTGTACCTCCAGCCATCGCGCTCCACCTATGGATCGGCTGCAATCATGCACCTCGAGCTGTCGATGCCATCAAATCTGAGCATTGCTTGTGTCGAGGCAATGGATTCGCGTTGGAGTAACTTCGACGATGGGGCTCAAGTATCCTCCCATACCGGCAGAGGGTGAGATGGACTGCTAACTCTTGCTCTTCCTCATAGGGAACGATGTCCCAATTGACAGATCCAAAGTTTGCGGACTCAGATCCACTGCCCTCCATGCTGGAGAAGGTCAGACATCACCGGAGAGGAGTGGGGGGAGCGGAACGGGCTCGAAGAGGAATGGACTAGAAATGGCTAGGATTTGGTCTAGGATGTGGATAGGGACAAGATATTTGTGCGTTTGGGGTGGGGCCGATCCGATGTGTGGGCGACTAGGCGCCGCAACCGTCCCACATATGGTTTGGTTTGAGGGGTGTTGGATAGCCCAAATGTATGGGGTGGCACTGGAGGGTCTGTTTGGGTGGCAGTTTTGTGACAGGGCCCAGATGTTTGGGGGTGAGGGGTCCGGTTATAGATGCTCTAACTACGTCGAGGGTGGCATCGAAATGGCTAGCCTAGCTAACTCATGAAATTGCCTATAAATCTAACTCATAAGAGACAACATTCACCTCCTTTACGCAGTGAAGGAAAGAAACCAAAGTAAAACCTAAAGAGAGGATGCTAAAATCCGCATAAACAGTAGCCACTCCTGATGTTGTGAAACCTCCTCCTTGTATCGTGTTAATCAGCCCCATGTAGACTGATTCTACAAGTAATATGCAAATACCGAGTTGTTATGCCAGCAAAGCCCGTGTTGTAATGCAAACGCCCCTACCATTGCCGCATCTGCTAGATGTTCTAGACGGTCATTAGATGTAGATAAAAAGTCACCCTTGTTATACCACAAGACAACACCAATAGCGCCCTGAAGATCATTTGGATGGAATGTCGCATACACATTGAGTTTAACACAATCCTTCACTAGTTTCACCCATGTCCTTCTCTGAATTCTTATACTTCTCTACTTCGACCCAATAGTTCACAGTCAAGGCACTAATTGGCAGTGTCAAACATGATAATATCTGAATCTCTCTATGTGAATGGATTGCCTTCTCTCCCACCAAATATACCAAATGTCAACCAAAATCAAAAATTGAGCACTCGCTCCCGGAAGTTAGCTTATCCTATTGGGTTCAAATAAAATATACTCTGGAGATTTCGAACCCACTCGATCCACTACACAAGATTCTTCCACAAAACCTTCTAGCTTCAAGAATCGCTCAATTTCAGGTACCCTTGCACATGTGAATAATGCATGCATTATATCTTGTTACCTTGTTCCTTGTGTTACCAACAAGATGGTTTGTGACTCCATGAATTAGTGCAAGATGTGGAAGTGGTTTGCACATACTCCTTGACATAAATGAATGTGATTAAAGTTTGTTGGCGGAGTCACCCTCAAGAATTCTCTTGTTCTTCTTCTCTGGGACCCACATCAACTAGATGGGAATCATTGGAGTTGTAGTAACACTTGAAGAAGCGAAGCTCGTAGTAGCTTTAGGAACCCGCTTGACCAAAGCTATAGGAGGTTCTTCATATGAGTCATTCTCATCTTGTAACTTGTCCTTCCCCTTTTGCTTGTGGTGGAAGATCATCTTGAGCTTTGTGTTCCCTTGAATGAAATAGGATCAGACTTCTCCATTTTGGGAATAAACTTCGTCCTAGGGTATTGATCTTCCTCCCACTCAACTCCATTGGCATTGAACTTGAGTACAAAGCCAACACTTGGTTCCGTCGATGTCTTCCTTGCTTGCGTACAATTTCCTCAAATTTCTTACTCCTTGCATGATTAGACACATTTTTCTATAATTCCTTTCAATAAAAAATTATTGCTTAGTTGTAACTTGGTTGAGAATCGTTAGTGGAATCAACGGAATCACTAGAAGCAACAATCTTAGATATAGCATTATTATTATTACTACTAGAAGTGGAACCTTCCTTTCTCTTGCTATGCGATTGCTTAGATTTAGCATGTGGCACAAATGTAGACAAGAGAAGTTGTTTGGCAATGTAGGAGGAACTCTTCTTTTGGAGTTCATCATTGATAGCTTTTCAGAACTCTGCTCTTACTCTAAATTTAGCTTCTCAAAGCGTAACTTCTCATGAGTCTTTAGTAGCTCTCTATGACCCTCCTGGTGAGTTTCATGATCTAACTTAAGAGTGTTTAGTTCTTGATTTAAACTATCGATTTTCCTCATTGCATTAACAAGCAACCCATCTTGAATTTCATGATTACGATGAAGTTCATTATAGCTAATCACCAGTTTAATCATTGAGCTATTCATCTTCACCTATCAAGTCATCATCATCACTATTAAAGTCAATGAACTCAGGGTGAGTTACCTTGGGACCATTTTCCATGAAGCATCTCCCAATTCCTTCATTTGGTCAGTCAAATAGATCATAGGACTTGGAGGACACAAGAGTTAGTCTGACAACACCTTCATCTTAACTATAGTCGTAGTTGGAGTGATAACTTCTTCTCGGATTGGTTATTAGACTCGGAGCCATATATCCATTCACCAACATGAGCTTGAGGTCCTCTTCTTGAGTATCTCTTGGTGGACTTGGTTTTCCTCTCTGACTTCCTACTTCTCCGAGAAGGTCTTTGTTCATATATGTCTTATCTACTCCTCTCTCTTCGAGGTGACTCGTCTCTTCTACTCCTTTCTTCGTTGTGACTCATCTTTTTTCTTGGGAGTATTTGTGCACACATTGAGAAGTGCCTGGGTCTTCCACAATTGTAGCAATTACAGTCATGACTTAAAGATCTAGGCTCGTCATATATTGACTTGGAGCTTCTTTCTTTGCCTCTGTTCTTCTAGAACTTGTTGAAGTTCTTAACCATAAGGCTTATCTCATAATTGTTCACAGGCATGCCACTTGAAGTTGTTGGAGCATCACTTGAAACTTTGTTAGCACCACTGGATTTGTTGTGGAGCTTTTCTTTGTCCTTGAGTGACATTTCATGAGCGACAATCCTACCAATGACTTCCCTTGGATTGAGATATTTGTAGGTTGGCATCATTTGGATCAATGTTGAAAGATCGTGGATGTCTCCTAGAGGGGGGTGAATAGGTGCTTTAAAATAATTATGATTTAGGCTTGAACAAATGGGGAATAAAACTAGCATTTAATTTGTCAAGCACAAAACCTAAAATAACTAGGCTCACCTATGTGAACCAACAACTTATGCTAAGCACGATAAACAACTAGGTGATAACAAGATATATAACATGAAACACTATGTCTGTCACAAAGTAAAGTGCATAAGTAAAGGGCTCGGGTAAGAGATAACCGAGGCACGCGGAGACGATGATGTATCCCGAAGTTCACACCCTTGCGGATGCTAATCTCCGTTTGGTGCGGTATGGAGGCACAATGCTCCCCAAGAAGCCACTAGCAACATCATAATCTCCTCACATCCTCGCAGAATGCAAGATGCCGTGATTCCACTAAAGGACCCTTGATGGAGTTCACCGAACCCGTACAATTGGCAACCCTTGGGGGCAGTCACCGAACCTGTACACCTTGGCAACCCTTGGGGGCGATCACCGGAACCCGTACAAATTTCTCGGGGTGATCTCCACAACCTAATTGGAGACCCCGACGCTTGCCCAGAGCTTTACACCACAATGATTGAGCTTCGAAGCACCACCAACCATCTAGGGCGCCCAAGCACCCAAGAGGAACAAGCTCTAGGGTACCAAGAACCCAAGAGTAATAAGCCTCTCAACTTTAACCTCCACGTATCACCGTGGAGAATTCATACTGATGCACCAAATGTAATGGCAAGGGCACACGGAGTGCCCAAGTCCTTCTCTCCCAAATCCAACCACAACAACTAATGTTATGGAGGAAAATGAGAGGAAGAACGAAGAAGAGAACACAAAGAACTCCAAGATCTAGATCCAAAGGTTTCCCCTCACATAGAGGAGAAAGTGATTGGTGGAAACATAGATCTAGATCTCCTCTCTCTTTTCCCCCAAGAATTAGCAAGAATCATTGGAGAGATTGAGAGATAGCAAGCTCGAAGAAGGTCAACAATGGGGGAAGAACACGAGCTCAAAAGATAATATGCAGTGGGGAAGAAGTCCCCCTTTTATAGGCCCTCCCATGTCCAATCGTTATGCACTTAGTCCGTGCACAAGCGGCAGTACACTACCGTAGGATGTTGCTAATGCAACACTACGATCAGAGACCCTTTGAAGAAACTGTGTGCGATGCATTAATCGCAAACGGTCACTACTGTAGGATGTTGCTAACGTGACACTACCATTAGAGACCCTTCAACGAAACTGTGTGCGATGCAATAATCACAAACGATGGTGTAAAAACCAGAAAAAGGTGCAAAACGTTTGCGATGATGGATGCATCAAACACGGTTCAGATTTTAGTTGCGTGTGCGATGCAGGGCATATGGTTCAATTCAATTAACTGTTTGCGATGAGGAGGAACAAAAGAAACAGGCAGCCAAATGATGGTGTGTGCTATATACAGCATACGGTTCACTCGGATGAACTGTTTGTGATTAGGCAACACAAAAGAAACGGTCAACCAGTTCAAGGTGTGTGCGATATACGGCATGCGGTTCACTCGGCCTTGTCGTCAGTGTGTGACTTATGTGGCAATCGTTCGCTCCCCACTAGCTTCTTCGTGTACCATGGCAACCGTCCACCGCCTCTTCGCCTTTCACTCTCGATTTGGAACTGCTATCGCATGCTCTTCCTCCCTCCACTTTCCTTCACCCTTCCTTCTGCCATTGTTCGATAGTCTTCTCCATGGAGGGAACAGGTCAGAAACGACCCCGTTATTCTTGCCCTGATCTGAAAGATGACGTGGTGGAGGAACTCATTGATCAGTGCGACGTCATCACCTCGGCTAGGACGGCAGGTTCGTTCAAGTCCATTCTCGACTCAACAAATAACATCATTGCAATGAACCCATGGGTTCAGGAGTAGTTTGATCTCCCTATCTTCTTCGCCATGACGCTGGTCGCCGGCGTGGAGACGATGGAAGCATCGCCTTGTGCAAGTTGATGTCGCTTGATAATGATACGTGTGATGTTAAGATGCTATCGCTTGAGGGTAAGGCTTGGGAAGGTGCAAATGGAGATTGGGTTGTTTATATTGGGTATAACTGTGAGTGGTAACTTGTGAATGTGTACACTCGTCACCGGGTTCCACTTTCAAAAATCACAGACTGCCCTAAGGTTGAGCACATAGATAATCTACGTACGTTCAAATACGATCATGGTGACTGTCGTCTATGAAAGATAGCAATTTTTCGAGTTCCCAACCACTCTTGGGATTACAAGAAATATGAAGTTGTTGCTATCTTTGACAAGCTTGTTGCCATCCTTACTTCCACGCCTCGATGGATATTGCTCAAAAATCAATTTTTGTACACGAATGAGTACTGTGATGCAATTCAATACGAGGGTCTTGTGTTTGTTGCCACCACTCGTGGCACTGTTTTTGCATGGAATCCTTATGGTTTCGGTACGTTTGTCTTCCGCCATAATTATAATTGTTGCATCCACATGCATGCGGGTTACCTAGTTTCCCTTTACTAATTAACCTTCTTGTGTTTCCAAGGTCCTGTGAACATTCCACCACCTATACTTGAAAAATTTATAACCAAGGGGGAGATGACGATGGTGATAATAATGAGCATGAGGACGATCAGGACCTATATACTCTGTGGCGCCTGGCAACTTATTCCGATGGATCACCTCTTCTTGTATGTATACAGGGCACTACTGATGTTACTAACGAAGCAGGTGTTCTCTCTGATACGTCTCCAACGTATCTATAATTATTGATTGTTCAATCTTGGATGTTTCACAATCATTTTATAGTCATTTTATATCATTTTTTGGAACTAATCTATTGACATAGTGCCCAGTGCCAGTTCCTGTTTGTCCCATATTTTTTACATCGCAGGAAATCAATATCAAATGGAGTCCAAATGGCACGAAACTTTACGATGATTTTTTATGGGCCAAAAGGAAGCAGATGGGCCCTGGGTGCACCTGGGGCGAGTCCCGAGGAGGGGACAACCCACGAGGGCGCGCTAGGAGGCCCTAGCGTGTCCTGGTGGGTTGTGCACATCTCAGGTACCCCCAGGACCGCCTCTTTGCTCTATAAATACCCCAAAAATCCCAGAACCCTAGGTGAGTCGATGAAACATTCCTACAGCCACCGCAGAGTCCAGAAACACCAGATCCAGTCTAGACACCATCACGGAGGGGTTCACCACTTCCATTGGTGCCTCTCCGATGATGCATGAGTAGTTCTTTGTAGACCTTCGGGCTCGTAGTTAGTAGCTAGATGGCTTCATCTCTCTCTTGATCCTCAATACAATGGTCTCTTGGAGATCCATATGATGTAACTCTTTTGCCGTGTGTTTGTTGGGATCGATGAACTTCGAGTTTATGACCATATCTATGTTTTTATATCCATGAAAGTATTTGAGTTTCTTTGATCTCTTTTATGTGTGATCTCTTATAGCCTTGTATTTCTTCTCCGATATTTGGGTTTTTTCTGGACAACTCGATCTATTTATCTTGCAATTGGAAGAGATGCCCGGTAGTGGGTTCGATCTTACGGTGCTTGATCCCAGCGACAGAAAGGGAACCGACACGTATGTATCGTTGCTACTAAGGATAAAAAGATGAGATCTATATCAACCGCCATATAGATAAACGGATCTTGTATACATCATGTCATCGTTCTTATTGCATTACTCCGTTTTTTCATGAACTTAATACACTAGATGCATGCTGGATAGCGAGCGATGTGTGGAATAATAGTAGTAGATGCAGGCATGAGTCGGTCTACTAATCTTGGACGTGATGCCTATGTAATGATCATTGTCTGGATATCGTCATAATTATTTGAAGTTATATCACTTGCCCAACAGTAATTTGTTTACCCACTGTTTGCTATTTTTCTTGAGAGAAGCCACTAGTGAAACCTACGGCCCCCGGGCCTTATTTCTCATATATTTGCCTTTGCGATCTACTTTTTCCTTGCTTTTATTTTCAGATCTATTAAACCAAAAATACTTTGCTGCACTTTATTTCATTTGTGATCTATTTATCCAATCTATTACAACCTTTTTACCGTCACGCACCAATTTCTGGCGCCATTACGCGAAAGGGATTGACAACCCCTTTAACACGTCGGGTTGCGAGGTGTTGTTATTTGTGTGTAGGGGTTGTTTATGTTGTGTTGCTTGGTTCTCCTACTGGTTCGATAACCTTGGTTTCATAACTAAGGGAAATACCTACCGCCGCTGTGCTGCATCATCCCTAACTCTCCGGGGAAATACCGACGTAGTTCTAGCTGCCATCAAGGAGAATTTCTGGCGCCGTTGCCGGGGAGGATCTTCAACATAACCAGGTTCCTTATCACAAATCTCATCGCCTCGCAATTTACATTATTTGCCATTTGCCTCTTGTTTTCCTCTCCTCCACTTCACAAAATTTGTCATTTTATTCGCCTCTCTTTTCCGTTCACCGTCTTCTTGTCGGATCTATTTTTGCGTGTGAGATCTTGTCTATCGTTATGGATAATTCCTCCTCTATAACTTGCACTCCCGAGAACGAGGTTCTCAGCTTTAAATGAAGGGGAGGAGAAAGTTTAAAAGATGCTTCGTATAGAATTTGCAATGCTCATAATAGATCTATCCATAAGCAATCTACCATTGTGCTTTTGCGTCGTTTTTATATTGGCATCACCACTTGGTATAGATTTGTCCTTGATACGATTACCAGTGGAAATTTCTTAATGAGTCCTCCTCTTGATGCTCTTAACGTTATGGGAAATTTAGTGGGCTCACCACCTCTTATGGTTAATGAAACAATTTTGACTCTTGAGCATGTTATGGAAAGACTAGATGTTATTGAAAGGAAAATGCTCACCGAAGATCATATGGAAATTATACATAAAAAGATGCATAATTTTGCTACTAATATTGGGTCAAAAGCGGGCGATATTTTTAAGTTGTTAAAAGAGAGAGGTACCCTGATCCATGAAAGAATAGTAGGAAGTCGTCTGGGATTGATAAATTGGAAGAAATCTTTAGTAATCTAAGCATGACTTTTACTACAACTAAAATTATTGAGGAAACTCCTATAAAGAGTAGGAGATCCAAAAATAAGGTTGCAACTCCTAGTGATAGCAATAAAGGAGATCTTAAGATGATTAGTATCCACACTGATTTTGTTGAAGTGATAATAGATCCTTTTGCAAGAATGAAATCTTTGAATTTATTCCTAGGAGTGTTGTTATTGAAAATCTTTATGCTAAATCTTTGAGGGATTCTAAGTATTTGATTGAAGAGTTGGACAAAGATGACAAAACTTAGATCCTTGCTTTATGACTAACTAAGGGCGTAAAACTATAGCGCTTGTTGGGAGGCAACCCAATGAATAAATTTATTTTTGCTTTTGCTTCTTGTTCTTGTGTGTTTACACAATTATTCTACTGTTATTATTTTGTTTTTATGTTTTTATTAGTGTTTGTGCCAAGTACAGCATTTAGGATCTTCTTGGGCAATAGTTGTTTGATCTTGCTGAAGAAAATAGAAAGTTTATGTTCACGAAATTAATTTTAGTTTTTAACCAGAGAGAGATAAAGTACCCAATCCAATTTCAGTAGATCGATATACAAATTTCTCAGGCCGTCCTAATTTTTCAGAGTTTTTGGAGTTACAGAAGTATTCTAGATAGTCAGATTGCTACAGACTGTTCTATTTTGACAGATTCTGTTTTCTTTGTGTTGTGTGCTTATTTTGGTGGCTCTATGGTTTTCTTTGATGAGTTTTTTCCATAGAAAGGTTGGAATACAGTATATATAATACAAAAATAAAATATGAATTGGTCTGATACAGCACTTGTAGTAGTGATTTATTATTCTTATACTAACGGATCTCACGAAGGCTTTGTTGAGTTTTCTGTGGTTGAAGCTTTCAAGTTTTGGGTTATCTTACGATGGATGAAGGAAGGATGTAAGAGCCTAAGCTTGGGTATGCCTCAGCATCCCAAGCTATTATTCCAAATGAGCAACCAACTAAGCTTGGGGATGCCCCCGAGTGGCATCCCCGCTTTCTTCCAATAACTATCGGTATTTTACTCGAGACTATATTTTTATTCGTCACAGGATATATGTTTTGCTTGGAGCGTCTTGTATGATATGTGTCTTTGCTTGTTTTATTTTGTGTTTTAAGTTCTCAATCCTTGTTGGACACACATATTTGAGAGAGCCAAAATTATGTCATGACTTGTTAGAATTGCTCTCTATGCTTCACTTAAATCTTTTATGAGCTAGGACTTGCTCTAGTGCTTCACTTATACCTTTTTGAGCATGGTGTGACTTGTTATTTTTGAAGAAATGCTCTCTTTCTTCACTTAGATTTGTTTGAGAGTTAGTAAAATTTTGAAGAAATTCTCTCTTGCTTCACTTAAATTATTTTGAGAGAAAGAAATTTTGTTATGCTCATGATCTTCACTTATATTTGTTTGAGCTTATGAAAAGCAACTCATGACAATTAGTGCCAAAGTGATAGATATCCAAGAAGGATAAAGTAAAAGAAAATGTCATGAAGATCATTGGACAAAATTAACTTGATTCTTAGTAATAGTTTTGAGATATGCTGATGTGATATGTGAGTTATGTTGATGAGTAATTGTGCTCTAGTAAGAATATGGGTGTTAAGGTTTGTGATTCCCAATGCAAGTACGAAAGTCAATAGTCATGCAATGAAAATTATATCCTACTTGTGGTGCATTATAAGGTGTTAATTATGCGTAATGCTTGCTTATGAGATTATTCGTTTCTTGGTTGGTCGCTTCCCAATCTTTTGCTAGCCTTCACTTTGCACTAAGTATGACTTCTACTTGTGCATCCGAAATCCTTTAAACCAGTTTTTCCACATGAGTCCACTGTATCTACCTATATGCGGTATTCTTTTGCCGTTCTAAGCAAATTTGCATGTGCCATCTCTAATTTTCAAAATAAACTTCTCTTTTGTGTGTTTGTTTCGCTCACGGAATGGTAACGGGTGGCTAATATTTTCCATGCTAGATGTGTTATTCTCAAGATGAGTGTTTATTCACTTGTCATTGCACGAGAGTAAGGCAAATATATTAGGGATGCCCAGTCCCGAAATGCAAAAACAAAAATGAATTTACTTTATGTTGTCAAATAATAAATTCCTTGGAAAGTGTTAGTATGGAGGGAACCCGTGGATACGGCTAGCCATGGAAAGTGAAAGTTATGGTGGAAAAATGAATAAACTTTATTTTCTGTTTGGGAACCGCATATGGCATATTTAGCATGGAAAGTGTTCGGAACTCTAAGTCGTTTTCTTTGGTGGTATGGATACACCTCCCAAAATGTTTTTATCTCAAATTTTTCGCTTTGAGCTCTGGCACCTCTACAAATCCCTACTTCCCTCTATGAAGGGTCTATCTTTTACTTTATGCAATTTTTATTTTGAAATTTTGAGTCTCCATCTTCTCTTATAAAAACACCAACTAGGAGGCAATATAATCGTGCTCAAGTATTGGGTGTAGTTAATATTCGGGTGTGTTTCATGAATGGATCAATGTTTGAGCATGATGGGCTAGGGATAACTTATTTTAGCATTCATATTTTGAAATACATGGTTGCTTGTTGATATGCTTGAGTATCTAAATTATTATGTCAAAACTAGACTATTGCTTTGAATCACATAAAAGTCCAAATGTCCATGCTATAAAGAAAAGAATATGATATGACTTGATGAACAACACTCCACATCAAAAATTCTGCTTTTTATCACTTACCTACTCGAGGACGAGTAGGAGTTAAGCTTGGGGATGTTGATACGTCTCCAACGTTTCTATAATTTTTGATTGTTCCATGTTGTTTTTATTATCAATCTTGGATGTTTTATAATCATTTTATATCATTTTTTGGTACTAACCTATTAACATAGTGCCCAGTGCAAGTTCCTGTTTTTTCCATGTTTTTTACATCGCGGGAAATCAATATCAAACGGAGTCCAAATTGCAGGAAACTTTACGGTGATTTTTATGGGCCAAAAGGAAGCAGATGGGCCCTGGGTGCACCTGGGGGGAGTCCCGAGGAGGGGACAACCCACCAGGGCGCGCCAGGAGGCCCTGGCGCGCCCTGGTGGGTTGTGCCCACCTCGGGTACCCCCCGGACCGCCTCTTTGCTCTATAAATACCCCAAAAATCCCAGAACCCTAGGGGAGTCGACGAAATATTCATCTAGCCGCCGCAGAGTCCAGAAACACCAGATCCAATCTAAACACCATCATGGAGGGGTTCACACTTCCATTGGTGCCTCTCCGATGATGTGTGAGTAGTTCTTTGTAGACCTTCAGGTCCATAGTTAGTAGCTAGATGTATTCATCTCTCTCTTGATCCTCAATACAATGGTCTCTTGGAGATCCATATGATGTAACTCTTTTGCGGTGTGTTTGTTGGGATCGATGAACTTTGAGTTTCTGATCAGATCTATGTTTTTATATCCATGAAAGTATTTGAGTTTCTTTGATCTCTTTTATGCATGATCTCTTATAGCCTTGTATTTCTTCTCTGATATTTGGGTTTTGTCTGACCAACTTAATCTATTTATCTTGCAATGGGAAGAGGTGCCAGGTAGTGGGTTCGATCTTACGGTGCTTGATCCCGGTGACAGAAAGGGAACCGACACGTATGTATCGTTGCTACTAAGGATAAAAAGATGAGATCTATATCTACCGCCATATAGATAAACGGATCTTGTCTACATCATGTCATCGTTCTTATTGCATTACTCTGTTTTTCCATGAACTTAATACACCAGATGCATGCTGGATAGCGGTCGATGTGTGGAGTAATAGTAGTATATGCAGGCAGGAGTCGGTCTACTAATCTTGGACGTGATGCCTATGTAATGATCATTGCCTGGATATCTTCATAATTATTTGAAGTTCTATCAATTGCCCAACAGTAATTTGTTTGCTTTTTTTCTTGAGAGAAGCCACTAGTGAAACCTACGACCCCCGGGTCTTATTTCTCATATATTTGCCTTTGCAATCTACTTTTTCCTTGCTTTTATTTTCAGATCTATTAAACCAAAAATACAAAAATACTTTGCTGCACTTTATTTTATTTTTGATCTATATATCCAATCTATTACAACCTTTTTACCGTCACGCACCAATTTCTGGCACCGTTACTCGAAAGGGATTGACAACCCCTTTAACACGTCGGGTTGCGAGGTGTTGTTATTTGTGTGCAGGGGCTATTTACGTTGTGTTGCTTGGTTCTCCTACTGGTTTGATAACCTTGGTTTTATAACTGAGGGAAATACCTACCGCCGTTGTGCTGCATCATCCCTCCCTCTCCGGGGAAATACCGACGTAGTTCCAGCTGCCATCACTCTCCCATGGTCACGCTCTCCGGACCTATTCCAACATCCGTTGTAGGGTATTCGGGATGGATACTATTGTGCTAGCACCAACACCTTTTCCCTGGTTCAGTTTTGATAGTCTTGGAGAAAACTCGCTCTTCCTTGTACAAAACTATCCAATGATGGTGAAAGGCGATCCAGCTGCTGTTGACACAATGTTACTACCATTTATGAGAAGCAACTGTATCTATACCTCGAACATTTTTGTGGTTCCCTACCCTGGCTATCACAATATGCGTCTTGATATAGGCTGCTTCAGCCTGGATGATCAGTCCTGCGTTGGTCTTGAGATTGACAATAGCTGGCCCTTCCCAGAGAATCAGTTATGGTTCAAAGCAAGCGTTTCCAACACTGAGGATTGGTTGAGCTGAAATTCATTTCATTGCTTTGTTATTTATTGTGTGAGAAAAACTTTAGTATTTACTAGAATGTTTTGTTGGAAATAATCTATAATCCAACATGTATCCTCGTTGTCGTTGTGTGTTGATGACTTGTTGTATGTAATGAATGCTACATTTGCATATGCGTCCCGTCAACTCACGCCTGCTCGCACGACACATGGGTCGCGTGGCGGCACGTATATTATTTTTCTATTTGGATGATTAATGATGTCGCTTTATTGCTTAACCGAAGCATGGCACATATCCATTGTGTTGGTCTAATGCTCACGGTTTGAATAAATAATCCATTTGGGATATTGGTTCCCAATTATTAGTAATCTCCCATCTGTAATTAGATAAAGATTACATCAAAACTGGTCTCAAATTTGACAAAAAATACAATGCCACTTTGTATTGGTGTCCATATGAACAATACTAGTGATTTTAGTTGCAAAAATTAGATAGTGCTAGTGATTTTTAGCTGCATATTTTGACAAATCACAGTGTTACAAGGTTAAAAAATGGCAATGTTACTAGATCAACAAATGTCAATCTTTCCAGTCTGACAATTGGCAACATACCCAATATGACAGATGCAAATCTTACCCAATTGTTTCTACGTGGTTGCACACGGGTCATCCAAAATAACCGTTTGCGTTGAAGGGATGCACAAATCCTACGTTGCGAATTTTAGCTTGACTTAAGGAGGAAGACCATAGCTCTCACTTTGCATACGGGTGTTCTATCTAAAACATTTGTGATCAGGAGCTGCACAAATCCTCCTCGGCACATTTTCCCTTGGCTTCTTGGGGAACCTATCGGTTTGCATACGGGTTCTCTAAAACGTTTGCGATGAGTGTTTTATATTTAAAAACCATTGACGTTATTTTCAAAAGAAAATTGTTTGATAAGTCTGTACATTAAGAGAGAAGACGCAAGTTTTTTCAAACCATATCTTTCAGTCAGTCACACAGTGAATTTATATTCATATGATTGAGAATTCGAGATAAAGTATTAAACCCAAAAAAACTAATTTCCGGCGGCGGCGGAGGCGGCGTGACGCGCCGTCGTTGTCGTTGTCGTCCTCCGGGACGCCGTTGTTGAAGTCTTCAAGGCAGCACAGAACGTTCTTCACATGTAAATCAAACATCATGTCGTCGCGCGATCGACGGGCGGGGCGCGGGACGATGGCAACTGGCGTCGCTGAGAGGTAGCAGTCGACAGCAGCGTCCCATGCCGCTGAGGTGGGCGCGCGCACGGGCATGCT
>NW_024118738.1:0-33840 GCF_003073215.2 Triticum urartu
GGACGTGTCCGGCGATGGAGTGGACATGTCCGGCGACGATCGGGGGGATTTTTTAGGGTTTCATATGCGCGAGATTTCGGAGGAGTGCACATGTTTATAGGTAGAGGGAGCTAGGAGAGTCCAAATGAGGTGCGGTTTTCGGCCACGCGATCGTGATCGAACGACCGAGATGATGAAGGGGGGTTAAGGTGGGTTTTGGGCCACTTTGGAGGGGTGTTGTGCTGCAACAAACACGAGGCCTTTTTGGTTCCTCGGTTAACCGTTGGAGCATCAAACGAAGTCCAAATGGCACGAAACTTGACAGGTGGTCTACCGGTAGTATACCATGGCCGCTTAGCAAGTCTCGGTCCAATCTGAGAACGTTTAACACCCGCACACGAAAAGAGGTAAAAGGAGACACTTGAGGACATAGGGGCGCCGGATTGCAAAACGGACAACGGGGAAAATGCTCGGATGCTTGAGACGAACATGTATGCAAATGCGATGCACATGATGACATGATATGAAATGCATGACATGCAAGAAAATGACAAGGCAACAACAACGAATAACTGGAAGACACCTGGCACATCGGTCTCGGGGCGTTACATCGTGGCTCATAGATTACTACAACAATAGATGCAAGTACAGGTAATGCGATGATATGATGTGAGAGCGATGCTTGCTTGTTTTGGAGTTCTTCTTCTGCTTCTTCTTCTTCGATCGAGGGATAGGTTCCTGGTCGACAGCCTTGGCTAGCAGGGTGGATGTTGTTTGATTTTTCATTTGTGTTTCGTCCGTAGTCGGATGTTGCTATCTTGTATGATGATTGATGTATTCATGTAGCGCATGTATGCCTTTGTATGTATCCCCGGTTGTGTTGAATATGGTACGATGTAATGATATCCACCTTGCAAAGCGTCTTCAATATGCGGCTCTATCATTGGTGGGATCTATGTGTTCCTCTATGATAGTATTGCATATTGGGCAAGACAAGTTGGTATCAGAGCCTCGACCGACCATAGGCGCTCCCTTGATTGATCGTAGTTTGGCCACTGTCAAGTCTAGAATAAATACCTATTTTCGGAGTCTTGTTTCATCGAAGAGCAGGAATTCTTTTTAGTCATTATCCCCTTCGTCACTTTGGTGAGGAATCGTAATGTAGCTGTTTGATGCTACTCCTCTTCCCCTTCAAATTTTCTTTAGGATCACGCGGTTATTTTTGATCGTTGTGTCGTCAATTCTTTTCAACCAGTGTACTTCTCTTCAAGTTATTCCATCGTTTCCCTGTCCCAAGTTGTTTTCTTTTCCCATCTGTTCACCCTTTTCTTCCCGGAGACTGAAGCCTCTAATCGAGCATCCATTTTATTCGTGTGAAGCCTCTTCATTCTTTCCTCAATTATTTCAACTCGTGGATTTTCGTCAAGTTCATCATTGTTTGTATCTCTTTTTCGGTGGATTCAATTCAAGTTTGTCAAGTTGATCATATTCTTTTCTGTGGCTCAAATGCTTCACCTTGCTCGTTAGCCTCTCGCCATTTAATCGTTCCAGAGTGCTGAAGACATCTCCGAAGGTTCATGTTTGCGTTCAAATTAATTGAAGGTTGTCACCTCATTCAATTCTTTCAATTGTTTCGGTGCATCATCTTTGTTTCAAACGATCATTCTCAATGGTCTTTATTTTCAGTGGGCCCATAGCCCACAGGTTTATTCCCAGGATCTTACCTTACTATTCTAATATCTAGGAGTTATTCTCAAGTTCGACGTCAGGATGAGACCTCTTCAGTTGATTATCTTCTTCGGGATTTTCGTTCATTTACTTTCAATTTCATCAGCCTCTTTCTCTCCCTTTCGTTCCTAAGATCTTGGGATGAGATCTTCTGTTAGTGGGGCAGCGTTGTGATGGCCCGAGACTAATGCTCCACGTACCTTCCTTTTATTATTCGTTGTTGTCATGTGTTTCAATTGTTTGTTGCCATGTTCATGATAGTGCCATGCCATCCTTGTGTTTTGTTTCTTGATCATGATCAGTGCCATTGTCATAGTTTTCTTCTTCCATCATGTTCATTATTGATCATATTATGCCATCCTCGTTGTTGCCATGATCATCTTGCATGTGATATGCTTCATGATTTTGATGTGCTTCTTGTCATTTTATTGCATTGCATCATGATCTTAAGTTTTGTTGTAAGCTCTTGTGTGAACCCCTCTTCTTCTTATATCCACCTCATTATTTCACCATGCACATTCTAGCAACCATTCATCAAGTTCGCCCAAGTTTGTATCCCATCCAAACTTATCCTTTCTTATTTATTCCATTTATTTTTCTTGTGACATTTTTCCTGTTCGGGAAAATGTTCAACCTGTCCCTATAAATCCTAAATAATGCCAAGACCCCCTCGTCCAATTTTCAGCTCATTTGGGCATGTTCTGTTTGGACTTTCAATTTATTCAAGTTTGAACTAAACTCAAACTTGTCTAAATTTCAAGTCTCTAAAACTTGCCAAAGCATTTTTAAATAGGCAAATCCCAGGAGTCCAAGTATATATTTATCTCTCCATGATTACTTCCCTAAGCCTCTGTTCTTTTTCCCCAAGTCAACTTTAATTTTTAAACAGGAGAATAAAGGAACATAGGAAAGAAAACCTTACCGGAAGCCCAGTCGAGCCGGAGCCCAGCCCACTTGGACCCCTCGCTCTCTCTCCCCTGGTAAATCCCACACATGCATAGGGCCAGCCCTGCTTGTCATCCTCTCCCTCCTCTCCTTTTTCTTCCACCTTGGTAGTATCCCCTCTCACAGTAACTTTGCACCCGAGCATGCACATGGCACCACGGCGGCCCCCGTGGCCGAGCCAGCTCGCCTCTCTCCCCTATAAAACCTCCAGCAGCGCCCTAGGGTTTCCATCTTCCTCCTCTCCCTCTTCTCCGCTGTTGCCACGCAGGTAAGAGGCACCCATGCGACCTTCTGCCTCGCCTCTCGTCGCCATGTTCGGGATGAGCCGGAGCTCTTCTCTAGTGTAGCCCGCTCCGCCGGTTCCCTCCTTCCTCGTGGACCTTTGCGACGCCGCCACGACCCCGTTCCACGGCGATCCAAGGCTGGTGGCACCAAGTTCCGCGATGTCCTCTTCCTCTGCTTCATCTTCTTCACGGTTCAGAGGAATGCCAAGTTAAGCGACCCCCGTTGTCCCTCTATCGTCTTGGGACCCCTCGTCGTGTTCCTCGAGCCCACGGTGAGAATCCGCTCCTCTCCAATTCTTCACCGGCTTGAATCCATCCCGTAGTCGTTGTTTCACTCTTGACCGAGGCCACGGCTGCCATGGCCTCGAGTAGTGGCTCATCCTACACACATGCGTGCAAGGGCACGTCCACGCCGCGCTCTCCGCACTCGCGTCATGCATGCTACGCGCCGCGCCGCAACACAGCAGCTCACCCGCAAGCCTCCCCATGCCCACCTAGCGCCTGTCGCCGCCATCTCACCATCACCGCGCATAAGTTGAGCTCGACCTCTACCTCGAGTTGCTGCATGCATGCATTCCGGAGCTAACCCTCACCAATTTCCGCACGCCCGCCACTATCCTCCTGCTGCTAGCACCATCGTGCTTGCTCGCTGCAATCTCCTGCAATCACCGTGCATCCATGGTGATTCTAAGGCGCTGCCTTTACCTTCCATTAAGTAGAGTCGTTCCCCTGTGTTAACCACAAACCTAAAGGCAGCCCGGCTGGTTAGCCACTCGCGCTGACATCCAAGACATCTTGAGTTCAAACCCAGTGACCTCCACATTTTTTGTTGTTGTTTCTGTTATTTCACACGGATGCACACTTGTTTCATCTTGGTCCGATCCCCACAAATTATCACTGGCATTGATCATTCCAACTAGCAATCGTAGTGCTTCTATGTCTAGGGATCAAATCCCAGCACTCCCAATTTGTTTCTCTTTTCCGTTTTTTTCTGCTGCACACACTAGCACTTGGGCCAATTCTGTCGGGCCGCCACTGAAGTTGTGGATTCGACCTGAGCTTTCCCTCTAGTAGTTTTTTCCTTTATGTTATTTTGTTTTCTGTTTTGGCCGTGTTTGACTTTGAGTTTTGGATATATTTAAAAATGAGAAACTAGTTGAGGGCTTTGGAGCAATATCACTAAGAATTTTGAGCAAGTAGACCATTAAGCAACACCTCATCCCCTTTTAATAGTATTGGCTTTCCTATGGAGTCATTGTGATCTTGGATCACTAAAATAGAAATGAAGAGTCTTAAGCTTTTGCCAATATGTGTCCTTAGCATCTTGAAGGGGTTCCACATCCTCTTGTCCTTTCCACGTCATTGTTGAACTTGTCTCAAATACAATATATAAAAACATTAGTCCAACAAGAGATATGTTGACATTAATTAATAAAATCACCCAGGGAGCACTTGTGCTTTCACCGAGCCAGCTTGCCTCGCCCCCCATAAAACCTTCAATCGCGCCCTAGAGTTTCCATCTTTCTCCTCTCCCTCTTCTCCGCCACCGCCACATAGGTAAGAGGCACACATGCGACTTGTTCCCTCGCCTCCGGACGCCATGTCTGGGACAAGCCGGAGCTCTTTTCCCGCGTAGCCCGCTCCGCCGGTTCCCTCCTTCCTCGCGGACCTTCACGACGCCGCCAAGACGCCATTCCGTGGTGATCCAAGGCCGGAGGCACCAAGTTCCTCGGCATCCTCTTCCTCTGCTTCATCTTCTTCATGGTTCAGAGGAACGCCAAGTTTAGTGAGCCCCGTCGTCCCTCTGTCGTCTTGTGGCCCCTCGTCGTGTTCCTCGAGCCCATGGTGAGAATTCGCTCATCCCCAATTCTTCCCCGGCTTGAATCCATCCCATAGCCGTTGTTTCACTCTTGACCGAGGCCACGGCCGCCATGGCTACGAGGAGCAGCTCGGCCTACATACATGCGTGCAAGGGCGCGTCCACGCTGTGCTCTCAGCGCTCGCATCCTCCATGACACGCGCCGTGCCGCAACACCGTAGGTTGCCCGCAAGCCTCCCCATGCCCACCTAGCACCTGTCGTTGCCATCTTTCCATGACCGCACCTGAGTCGACCACGAGCTCGAGCTCGAGTCGCTGCATGCACGTGTTCCGGAGCTAACCATCACTAGTTTCCGCATGCCTGCCACTACCCTACTGCTGCTAGCATCGTCGTGCTTGCTCACTGTCGTCTCTGGCAATCACCGTTTGTCCATGGTGATTCTAACGCGCTGCCTTTACCTTCCATTAAGTAGAGCCGCCCCCTCTGTTAAACACAAACCCAAAGGCAGCCCAGTTAGTTAGCCACTCGCACTCACATCCAGGCCATCTTGAGTTCAAACCCAGCCACCTCCACACTTTTTTGTTGCTTCTGTTATTTCACACGCACGCACACTTGTTTCATCTCGGTCCGATTGCCACAAATTATCACCATCATTGATCATTCCAACTGGCAATCGTAGTGCTTCTCTATCTGTGGATCAAATCCCAGCACTCCCAATTTGTTTTTGTTTTCCTTTTTTCTGTTGCACACTGGCACTTGGGCCAATTTTGTTGGGCCACCACTGAAGTGGTGTATTTGGCCCAAGCTTTCCCGCCAATAGTTTTTTTCCTTTATGTTATTTCGTTTTTCTGTTTGGCCAGATTTGCATGCATATTTAGATAACCATATCTTTTAAATGGTTAATCCAAATAAAACATGTCATATATGTAAAATGCTTAGGATTTCATGTAGTTTAATGATTGCAACTTTCATCCATGTCAAAAATATTTAAACTTTTTATTTGCATTAATTTGCACAAATGTCATGTTAAAATGGTTTATTTCATAACTAATTAGCCGTACCTCTGAATTAAATGACTTTTATATGTAAATTATCTAGAAAATCTATAGATTACAATGGTGCACTTTGTTTTGCTATTTAACAACATTAAAATTATGTATAGGGAAGAACAGTAGCAAATTTGAAAATTGCATATGGGGATTTTCCGGAATTGTTGTTTGTTGGTTCCGACCCCATTTAAATTGCCTAGATAGGTAGTTTTATTGTACATCACCTCTTACGATGTTAACCAACTTTTAATCTTGTCATGCATCATACTTGATTTTGCATCATGCCATGCTTATGCTTGTGTGTTTACGATGTTGTTTGCTTCTTTTTCAGTTGTGCTTCTTCTCGTTATTTCCCAGTTTCGTTGTGATTCTGAGGATGTGTTTGACTACATGGGTTCATCTACTTCATGGACTCGATCTTCTTCCGAGCGGGATTTCAGGCAAGATGGCCTTTACCTTGGATATCACTACTATCTTTGCTTTGCTAGTTGTCTCGATGCTATCGCTATGTCGCACTACCTACCACTTGTTTGTCAAGCCTCCCAAATTGCCAAGGTAAGCCTCTAAGCTTTGCCACCTTCCTAGCAAACCGTTATTTGGCTATGTTACCGCTTGCTCAGCCCTTCTTATAGCGTTGCTAGTTGCATGTGTGATACGTCTCCAATGTATCTATAATTTGTGATTGTTCCATGCTATTATATTATCTATTATGGATGTTTTATATGCATTAATATGCTATTTTATATGATTTTTGGGACTAACCTATTAACCTAGAGCCCCGTGCCAGATTCTGTTTTTCTTTGTTTTAGAATTTCGCAGAAAAGGAATACCAAACGGATTCCAAAAGGAATAAAACTTACTCCATGATTTTTCTTGGACCAAAAGACACCCGGGAGACTTGGAGTACAAGTCAGAAGAGCCTTGAGGTGGCCATAAGGGTGGAGGGCACGCCTAGGGGGTGGGGCGCGCCCCCGACCTTGTGGGCCCCTCATAGCTCCCCTGGCCTAATTCTTTCGCCTATATATACTCTTATGCCCCAAAAACATCCAGGGGAGCCACGAAACCACTTTTCCACGGCCGCAACCTTTTGTACCCATGAGATCCCATCATGGGATAGATTCCGGGGCTAGATCATGAAAATCTAATCCTTAATAAAACATTAGTCCCCGGACAAAGGGGTGAAGAGCGAACCCTAGCCCCCGGAGGAAGTGGGAGATGAATACGACCCTCTCGCCAGATCTGGGGGTCGGAACAACCTGTCCTTGAGGAGGAATCCTGTGGTGGAGCTCCGCGCTCAAATATCTGGCCGCCCGAAGCTTTGCGATATCCTCCTCTATAACAGAGGAAGCCACCCATCGGCCTTTAGAGCTGGGTCCGGACATGATGGGGAGGCTTGATGCAATGAAGTCGAACCTTGGGTGCTAGAACTCGAGGTTGGGAAGGCTGAGGAGAGGTTTGGCATAAAAAGACGGCCCTTGGTTCTTAATAAAGGCAGCGGGTATTGAACACCTCCTCCTAAGCCTAAGAACCTGCCTATTCCTAAGGAATCTTTCCCGCAAGACGGTTGGGTTACCCACGCTCGTATTGATGAAAATCCCAGAATAAGGGGACACGATCTCCGCTTCAACAAGACGTGCCAATAAAAATCATGCCCCGAAACATGGAACGGCGGGATGGGAAATGGTTCGAAATATTGACCGGGAAGCGTGACATCACGTTACTAAAATTGTCAGCATATTGGATTTGTAAAATACTATACTCTCTACGGCTGTGTGTAGCAGATCCAGACACGTTTGTTTTGTCTGAAGACTGTTTTGGAGTTCGGAAGGAGGAACCCGCCTTGCAATGCCGAAGACAGATCTATGTGCCGGATACCTTGTCATTGAAGCCAGGTTCAGGGGCTACTGAGGGAGTCCTGGACTAAGGGGTCATCGGGCATCCGGCCTATTAGCTATGGGCCGGACTGATGGGCTGTGAAGATACAAAGACCGAAGACTGTACCTGTGTCCAGATGGGGCTCTCCTTGGCGTGGAAGGCAAGCTTGGCGACCGGATATGTAGATTCCCTTCTTTGTAACCGACCTTGTGTAACCCTAGATCCTTCCGGTGTCTATATAAACCAGAGGACTTAGCTCGGATAGGGGAGATTCATTATCATAGCCATACAAGCTAGACCTCTAGGGTTTAGCCATTATGATCTCGAGGTAGATCAACTCTTGTAATACTCATACGCATCAATATCAATCAAGAAGGCCGTAGGGTATTACTTCCATAGAGAGGGCCCGAACCTGGGTAAACATTGTGTCCCCTGTCTCCTGTTACCATCGACCTTAGACGTACAGTTCGGGACCCCCTACCCAAGATCCGCCGGTTTTGACACCGACATTGGTGCTTTCATTGAGAGTTCCACTATACGCCAGATATTTGACCGCAGAGGTCCACCACAAGCTTCCTGCTCAAGGACAGGTTGTACCGACCGCCAGATCTGGCGAGCGGGTCATATTCATCTCCAACTTCCTCCGGGGGCTAGGGTTCGCGCTTCACCCCTTCGTCCTGGGACTAGTGTTTTATTAAGGACTAGATTTTCATGATCTAGCCCCAGACTCTATCCTCCATGTCTCGGTGTTTATCATTATGTTTGAGGCCTTCCTATGAATCCCCCCACACTTTGGCTTATGGCTCAAGACCTTCAGTGTGAAGCCGAAGGTAGTTGACGGGTGTCGGTGTCAAAACCGGCGGATCTCGGGTAGGGGGTCCCGAACTGTGCGTCTAGGCAGATGGTAACAGGAGACAAGGGACACGATGTTTTTACCCAGGTTCAGGCCCTCTCGATGGAGGTAAAACCCTACTCCTGCTTGATTAATATTGATGATATGGGTAGTACAAGAGTAGATCTACCATGAGATCAAGGAGGCTAAACCCTAGAAGCTAGCCTATGGTATGATTGTCCTTCGTCCTACGGACTAAAACCCTCCGGTTTATATAGACACTGGAGAGGGCTAGGGTTACATAGAGTCGGTTACAATGGTAGGAGATCTACATATCCGTATCGCCAAGCTTGCCTTCCACGCCAAGGAAAGACCCTTCCGGACACGGGAGGAAGTCTTCAATCTTGTATCTTCATAGTCTCGGAGTCCGGCCGAAGGTATGGTCCGGCTATCCGGACACCCCATAATCCAGGACTCCCTCAGTAGCCCCTGAAGCAGGCTTCAATGACGACGAGTCCGGCGCGTAGATTGTCTTCGGCATTGAAAGGCGGGTTCCTCCTCCAAGTACTTCATGGAAGATTTTGAACACAAAGGTAGTTTCCGGCTCTACAAAATAAGTTTCCACATATTGCCATAGAGAGAATAATATTTACACAAATCTAATCTGCTGACGTATTCCGTAGCATGACATCACACCACGGGCAAGTCTTTATTTGAATCGTTTTACTGTCTCACCTCAGCGCGTTTAGCGAGGCAGTTTCCTTGGCACGTGTTGTCAAAGTAGAGATCGTGTCCCCTTATTCTAGGATTCTCATCAATACAGGCGTGGGTAACCCAACCGTACCCATTGGTATGTTTCCTCGATCAAAGGCGAGTCCCAAACAGTCACGGGGAGGACCCTTGGTATTCAACCTCTTATAAAGAGACCAAGGCCCTACTCCTTTCTTTCAATCTCAAGTGAGTTAGCCCTTCGCCTCGAGTTCCACCACCCAAGGCTCCAGATTTCAGGCGCTTCGGACCTTCGACAATGTCCAGTTCCGACCTTCGAGGCCGATGGATTCCCTCCTCCGTCACGGAAGAGGGCGTGCTGAAGTTGAAAGACGCCAGGTTCTTGACCGGCGAAATCTGGCATAGGCTGCCTGCTCAAGGGCAGGTCATTCCCACTCCCAAGCCTGGTGAGAGTGTGGTGTTCATGTCTCACTTCCTTCGGGGGCTAGGCTTCCCGACGGATCCCTTCGTGAGGGGGCTCATGTTTTATTATGGGCTGGAATTTCACAACTTAGCTCCGGAGTCCATCCTCCATATTTCCTCATTCATCGTTGTGTGTGAAGCCTTCCTCCGTATTACTCCTCACTTTGGACTATGGCTCAACATCTTCAAAGTAGAGCCGAAGATGGTCGAGGGACGGCACGCGGAGTGCGGAGGTGCTTTTATAAGCAAGAATGCTGGTGCTCCATGGCCCGAGGGCTCTTTTCAAGAGGAGTCCAGCTTATGGCAATGAGAGTGGTTTTACATCACCGTTCCCAGGGGCACCAAGTGGGTGGCGCCACCTGCCTTTCGCTCGGGTCCCCCACCACAGCTAGTGGCATGGGTCAATAAAGGACTGGACTGGGGGCCATCCATGGACGTGCCCTTGTTGCAGGGCCGCATTCGAGATCTCTTAGAAAGAGACATTAGTGTGGTTGTGGTGACGCAGGTCATGTTGATCCGCCGAGCCTTGCCCGGCAAACGTCACCCCCTTCGCCTGTGGGAGTTCAATCCAGAGGGACCACGAGCTCTCCAGCATTTCATGGGCGCAACGCCCGTGGAGATGTACAAATTGTTCTTCGGATCACAAGCAATGTGTCCGGACTTGACCGAGGACGCAGCCTGAGCTGAAATCGCCCGGATACTCAAGTAAGTAGCTGTGCCCGGACTCGCTATCCGTATGTTTATCATAAAATTGCTCCTAAAAGAGCTGTCCTTTAAACAGGAGTGGATAGCGAAAGCAAAGCTAATCAGGTGTCCGGCCCCCCTCCCCGAGACCATGCTAGATCCCGTGCTAGTCAGGATGTTGGACATTATGCCTTCGGAGGAAAGCGAGGGAGGGGACAAGGAAGCTACAACCTCCTTGAAGAAGGTTGTACGAAAGGGAGGAATCGAAAATTCCTCTCCTCAGGGGAAGAAGAGGACCGCCTCTGACGACCCGGAGACCATGGCCTCAAAGCGGGGGAAGAAATCTTCGTCAGAGGATCCTGCGTCGGGGGATACTTCGGCCGAATTATGCCCTCAAGGGGATAAGCCCTCCACCGAGCTGTAAGTAGAGAGGAGTTTTTCTTTTTAAGAAATGAGAGAAATCCTTGTGTTATATCTGAGAAGAGTAATCGAAAATTTACCTTGTAGCTCGGACCTTAGCCCTTCTCAGCAGAGCTCGTCTTTGGGGGATCTTCGTCCGGAGATGATGGAGAGCGGAACACCTCCCCCTGCCGTACCGCCTTGCGAGGCGGGCGACCCTGAGGTATCGTCGCGGAGGGTTTGTCCGAATCCGGCAGGGCCGGAAGGTAGTCATATGGCCCCCCAAAGCCCTCCGTGGCTGGCCTTCGAAAAAGGGCCATCGGACGAGTCCGACACTGTCTGGTGCGTGGTTGGAGGAGCTGAAGGATCTGCTAGGGCGAGCATCTATCTCAGAGGAGCATAGTGCATTGATGGGTACGGTGATTGACAGGATTTCATCCGTGGAGAGCGGATTGCACGAGGCCGTCAGGAGTTTACTTTCAGGTTTTGAGGTATGCGAAATAATGTACCCTTTTTGGACAGTTGTGCATAAATAAGATGCGCCCTGTGTAGATAGTAGCCCCTGAGACTCTGTGCGTTGTCAAAAGTGACGGCGCGCAGAGGATCATAATCCTAGGTCTAATATGCCGCCTTCATACGTAGGTGGCGAAGTGTCGGGTGGCCAGCCGAACTGATGAATTTGCCGAGCTAAAGCGGCAACTTGACGTGGCAGATGCCGACATCGCGCTTGTCAACAAGCGGCTTGACGAGGCACAAGGTATGTAATTATTCTGGTGGCACCTAGTAAGAGGAGCTTTATGCTAGTATCTTACAATGTGTGCGCTTGATGCAGATGGTGTTGCTGCCATGGAGAATCTTGGGGCGGAAATTGCCCGAGCCAAGGAGCAAGCTAGGAAAAGTGATGTGGCTGCCGGAAAGGCAATTGAAGAGCTGAAAGCCGAACAGGCTGCTCACTGCGAAGCAAGAAGGAAATGGCCGAGATGGCTGTGAAGCTGAAGAGCGCTGCTGACCATTGCAAGCTTCTTGAAAAAGAAGATCAGGTGGAACAGACGGACCTGGAGAAGGCCGTTGCCGATGCCAAGGATGCTCGCTCTGCGATGAGAGCTATGAAGGAGGAGCTGCGTCAGGCCGGGGAGATCACGGCTGGAAAGCCCTTTATGCTGCGGAGGAAGTAATGTGATCCTAAACATGCTCCGTTAGACCGGATGTGGAGTATGGCGGACACCTATCTGGATTTGGCAGCGAGTGCCGCAGATGCGGCCGAACACTTCCGAGATCAAGAAGATCGCGAAGTGGAAAAGCTCTTTTGGTCGCAGGTCCACAATCCGGAGCGTCCACTGTCATTAGCCGCTCGTTAGGACGAATGGGCCGAGCTAAATAGGTTGTCCGGACTCGCCATGAAGTATGTCATGAGTCATCTGTGGCCAGAGAGGCCAGAGCCGAAAAGTTATTTCAACTTGGTGCAGGAGTTCCTTGGTGCGGCGCCGCATATCAATGTGATGAAGAGGTTAGCGTGCATAGAGGGTGCGCGGATGGCTCTTGCCCGTGTCAAGACATACTGGGCGGAAATGGAGGCCACTGCTGTTGCATCCCCGGACTTGGATGGAAGCCGAGGACCTGCCGAGCACTATTTTCAGGAAGTTCTGCAAAGTGGTCGTTTAATAGAGATGCAGTGCTCGAAGGATACTATATTCGAATAGCATATATTATTGTAAAACAATATTTTGATAAATTGTAGAAGCTTTTTATACTTGTGCCTGCAAGTGTTATAATACCTCCTGTGCGGCCGTTTAACATATATGTATATATAATCTGAAAGATGGCAGTTGTCGGCTTCAGCCCCCACGCAAATAATGCAGGGGTGTTCGCAGAAGGCGCATTTGCACACTTGATCCAACGTCTTGGTCCTAAAAAGGAGGTGATAGCGCAGCGAACTAGGCAATCGGACTATGATGCTTTATCACTTTCACTTAGCCATAGGAGTTTGACAATGAGGCTAATTATATAGCCCCTAGTGGCGCCTGACCAGTCTCATGCTATATCATGACATTCAGTTTTCGGCTTTCTCTAGTGAGATGCTCGCCTGGCCGAACCAGGGCACAATCGCAGTAGTTCTCCTGGTGCCACCTTAGCCGATAGAGCGGAACATAAGGTAGCAAAACACAGGAGCCGGGCAAACCCAACATTTGACCAAAGACATGATTCGGAGCTGATGCATATAAGGCCAAACTCGCGACGCCGAACACTCCCTAAGGTATTCAGTCTTTATGAGGGCGGTCGGGATAACGCCCTTAGTAATAAGCCCCTATTGTCTAGGTACGCGCAAAACTCTGACGTGGCCATATGCCAAAACGCCAGCCTCCTCCTTGGTTATACCAAGAAACCAGGGGATGTGTATCAACAAGAGACAGTAAAAAAGGTTTATGCAGGGTCTTAATCTGAAAAGAATCCTTGGAACGGGTCCTTGCTGCACGTCTGCGTCTGTGTTTCCGTTGTGCCGTATCCTGGACGGGCGTAGCACGATGTTCATCTGTAAAAGAGAGGAACTTAGTTGAAGAAAGATCCTGCCGAACATGAGTTATACTAAATAAACAAAGTATAAATCGAGATGGGTAAAATTGAGCTTTATTGTCTCTTGTTTTATATGCACGGAGCCCCTAGTACAGGGGTATACGGCTATTAAGCCTTTATCAATTCTATTTTTATGCCGGACTCGTCTAGCCGTGTCCGTGGTCTTGACGACCTATTTAGGTGCTTTGGCTGGTGAAGCCGCTTTATTATGGGGCTGTCAAGGCAGCCGCACTGTCTTCCGTGCGGGAGGAACACTCAATGTTTTCTCTTTAATGAGATGATGCCTCATGGACCGAGCATCTTAAGCGTAAGAGATGCATAATGCGGTATTGCGTTAAAGTGGATGAAAGCTTCGTGTCCCAGCAGTGCTTGATAGCTACTTGAGAATGGGGCGATGTGGAAAGTTAGTTGTTCGCGACGGAAGTTCTTAGGGGAGCCGAACATAACTTCTAGCCGGAGAGAACCCATGCAACGGGCATCCGGGCCTGGCGTTACCCCTTGAAAGGAGGTTTTGCTATGGCGAATTTTTTTTGGGTCTATCCCCATGTTGCGGATTGTGTCCTGGTATAACAGGTTTAGACCACTGCCGCCGTCCATCAGGACATTTGTAAAGTGGAGTCCGCCGATTATTGGATCTAATACCAAGGCAGTCCAGCCTCCGTTCCGGATACTTCTAGAGTAATCCTAATGGTCGAAGGTGATCGGTTTTAACAACCATTGGCGAGACTCCTTTGGGATAGGTTGTATGGCGCGTACCTGTATTGGCGCCATTCTGTTCATGTGAAGTAAGTTTACTGTTTTTGACTTCTTGTGGGAAATCCTTTTGTTTCCCGGTGCTCTGCTTGTGGGGTTCATCATCGTCCTCACTTGGTGTGTCGAGCCCCTTGTGTCCGGCGTTGAGTTTGCAGGATTGCTTGAAAACCCAACAATCTCTGTGGGTATGGTTCGCAGGCTTCCCGGGAGTACTGTGTATTTGACATATCTTGTCCAAGATTTTGTTTAAGTTGGATAGCTCGTCCCTGTTATCCTTGAGGGGCGGCTTTCTCTGATTCTGCCGTGAGCTTTTGAATCAGGCGTTGACCGCCATGCTCCTTGGGTTGTTTCCCTTATTTCGGCACTGGTCCTTGATGCGTTGGGGTTTTCCGTTTCCATCCCTAACTTCTTATGTACTTGGGTCGCTGGTGCTACATCTTGCCAACCAGCTGTCCTCTCCTGCGCAAAACGGGTCATGAGGCTTGTTAATGCGGCCATTGTTCTTGGCTTTTCTTGGCCGAGGTGTCTGGCGAGCCATTCGTCTCGAACATTATGCTTAAAAGTTGCTAGGGCTTCGGCGTCCGGACAGTCGACTATCTGATTCTTTTTAGTAAGAAATATGTTCCAGAATTTCCGGGCTGACTCTCCAGGCTGTTGAGTTATGTGACTGAGATCGTCTGCATCCGGAGGGCGGACATAGGTCCCTTGAAAATTTGCCCGGAAAGCATCCTCAAGCTCTTCCCAACTTCCAATGGTGTTTTCGGGAAGGCTTTTGAGCCAATGCCAGGCTGGCTCTTTAAGCTTGAGGGGTAAGTATTATATGGCGTGGAGGTCATCTCCTCTAGCCATGTGTATGTGGAGGATATAATCCTCGATCCAGACCCCAGGGTTTGTTGTTCCGTCGTACGTCTCTATGTTCACGGGCTTGAATCCCGCTGGAAATTCATGGTCCAGCCCCTCATCGGTGAAACATAGGGGGTGTGCGCCACCCCAGTATTTGGATGTGCCGTGATGCTCGGATATTTGTTGTGTTGCATTGCTTACTAGAGCTTGCTTTCTTAGCCCGTAGATAGATCTGGCTGGGCCATCTTTTTGATGCGGATCCTTTGGTGGATCGCGTGCCGGCTTGTGTGCGGCGCCGCTTGCCGCTCCATGCTGGCCATGCGGTCGTCTATCCGTCCGGATGGCTTTCCTATTTTTTGACTGCGGGGGCTCTAAGGCCTCCTCGTCAAATTCAGGCAGTAGCTTTCTCTTTGGATAGCTTTTTGTGCGGCGACTGCCGCCATATTTGTCCTCAGTGTTGCGTACTTTGCTCCATCGGATTCTGAGTGCATCTTCCACAGTTTTGAGCTTCTGCTTCTGCTTTTTCAGGCTACGCGCAGTGGCGAGGAGCCTTTTGTGGAGGTTCTTGTGCTCCATGAGCCTATTCGGCGTAAGGTCGTCCAGACTGTTGTTTTCGCTGGGGACGGAGTGTTCGGTTTGTTTATCCAAGTTGCCCTGTTCGGACAGTTGCTCGAAGGCATGTTCGTTGTCTGCCGGCTCGTCCTGCTCTATGGCTGGGTCTGTATGGCTGCTGTCTCTGTCGAGGCGGGGCTTGGAGCGGCGCTTACATCGCCGCTCTGATTGCTTTTCGAGTGAACGATCCCTTGTTGCATCCCTGTGTTCCTCGTCGTCTCTTTCTTTGGGTGTGTCCACCATGTATACATCATGAGATGAGGTGGTTGTCCAGTGCCTTATAGGCATTGGTTCATGTTCATCTCCTACATCGTCGTCCATATCGTCGATGTCTTTGGAGTCGAAGTCGAGCACGTCGTTTAAATTATCGACAGTGGCTACGAAGTGGGTGGTGGGTGGGCATCGAATTTCTTCGTCGTCCACATCCCAATCCAGCCGGTCATAGTCCGGCCAGGACTCTCCAGACAAAGAGAGAGACCTGAGTGAATTCAGAATGTCGCCGAAGGGCGAGTGCTGAAAGATGTCTGCGACGGTGAACTCCATGATCGGCGCCCAATCAGATTCGATCGGTAGGAGCGCGGAGGGCTTGGAGTCTGGAGAGGAGTCCGGCATCTTGGAGTCACGGGCTTCGCGGAGGACAAGGCTGGTTTTCGGCTTGATCGCCGTAGAGATTGCAGCCCCCGAGGCGGTGTCTAACCACCCATCCTCGATTGGTGTGGTCGGCTCCGAGCCAAGGGTCGGAGCGGACACAGGTGCGGCCTCCAGGGCACTGTTCGGCGGCAGAGCTAGATCATGCCCACCGGGGCAGTGCGGCGTGCTCGGCTGCGGCTCAGATCCGTCGAATATCAAGTCTCCGCGGTCATCCGCTGTGTAGTTTAAACTTCCAAATCTGACCTGACGGCCAGGGCGTAGCTTTCGATCTACTCCAGATGACCAAGCGAATTGGCCCGCAGTGCAAAGCCTCCAAATACGAAGATCTGTCCGGGGAGAAAAGTCTCACCCTGGATCGCATCGTCGTTGATGATTGGAGGAGCCATCAGGCCTAAAAGTGACGACACAGAGGAACTCTCAATGAAAGCACCAATGTCGGTGTCAATACCGGCGGATCTCGGGTAGGGGGTCCCGAACTGTGCGTCTAGGCGGATGGTAACAAGAGACAAGGGACACAATGTTTTTACCCAGGTTCGGTCCCTCTCGCTGGAGGTAAAACCCAACTCCTGCTTGATTAATATTGATGATATGGGTAGTACAAGAGTAGATCTACCACGAGATCAAGGAGGCTAAACCCTAGAAGCTAGCCTATGGTATGATTGTCCTTCGTCCTACGGACTAAAACCCTCCGGTTTATATAGACACCAGAGAGGGCTAGGGTTGCATGGAGTCGGTTACAATGGTAGGAGATCTACATATCCGTATCGCCAAGCTTGCCTTCCACGCCAACGAAAGTCCCTTTCGAACACGGGACGAAGTCTTCAATCTTGTATCTTCATAGTCCCGGAGTCCGGCCGAAGGTATGGTCCGGCTATCCGCAAACCCCCTAATCCAGGACTCCCTCAACAGGGAACAGACGGAGTGCGGTGGTGCTGTAGTGAGCAAGCATACCAACACTCTTTGGGCAAAAGGCTCTTTCACCGAAGCCTCCTAGCAATGGCAGCAAGAATGGTCTTATGTCACGGAACCCCGTAGCAACAAGTGGGAAGCTATTCCTGCGTTCTGTTCCGGCCCTCCACCACAGCTTGCATCATGGATTAACAAGGGGTTGGACTAGGGATCAGTTCATGAAGTGTAGACTTTACAGAGCCACATCTGAACCCTCCTTGAGACCTACATCGATCTTGTCAACGTGATTCAAGTGATGCTAGTTCGCCGAATCCTGCCCTGCCAACACACGTCTCGCAGCATGTGGGAGCTTAATCCGTAAGGACCACGAACCCTCCAACACTTCTTTGGCACCACACATGAACGGATGTGGAAGTTGTTTTTTGGGAAGAGAAAACATTGGACGGACACTACCGAGGATGCCGACCTTGACTGGAACCGTCCGGATACCCCGGTAAGCACTTGTCTTCTGAACACTCTATAATTACTCAGACCGTAATATGGTACTGAGCAGGCTATCTTCCTCCAGGGCTGGATAAAGAAGGTGGAACTAATTATGTGTTCGACCCCTCTGCCCGAAGGCCCATCGAATCCTATTTTAACAAGGATGCTAAACCTGGCACTGTACCAGATGTGTGTGAAGTAGGGCGAGGTGGAGAGTGGAAAGACCAAAGATGACCCCTATTCAAAGGGTACATCACACATTGTGTCCGGAGGAATCAAAATTCCCTCATCCGAAGACAAGAGTGAAGGGGGGGGCACTGTCTCCTCCCCTCATAGGAAGAAAAGTCCCGCCTCCGAAGATTGGGAGGAATAGGCCCCTAAGTGAGGCAAGATGCCTCTGTCAGGTGGCTCAGGCTTGGAAGACGTCGAAGCGCACTCTCATGACGAGGACAAGCCTCAGGCCAAATCATAAGTGAACAAGGATGTTTTAAACATGTCCCATTCTTTTCTTATGATGCCTGGCATATATATTTTTTGCAGTTCGGCACGCAGTCTTCTTCAACAATCTTCTTCCTCGGGGGACCTTCTCCCAGAAATGATGGAAAGTGAGACGCCCCCACCGGCCTCTCCGCCCAATAGGGCGGACGACTTCGAGGTGTCTTCGCAGAGGGTCTCCCCCGACCAACAAGTGGTGCAAGGGATGATGAAGACATTACCCGAAGGTAACACCTCGATGGCCCAGGGTCCGGGGACCGACAACGAAGGCCCCGAACAGTCCGGTCTATAGCCGGATACGAATGAACGGATCCCTTCAAAGGGATACCATACTCCTACAGGAGCCTCTAGAGACCCAGATGCGCCGGATATATTGACGAACATGCTACGACAGGCGTCCGTCTCAGAGGAACATCGTACCCAGAGGTGCCACATATAGTCGAAAAGATCCTGTCCGCGAAAAGCGGATTGAATGAGGCCTTCGTGGGCCTGCTAAGAGGCTTCGAGGTTTGTGATATAATGTTTTCAACTATATTTTATTTGCAAAGATGCACCTGTGTATAGGTAGTAGCCCCTGAGACTCGGGTTGGCTTCCCATGGGAGGTGAACAGAGGATCAAGAAGAAATATTCAAGGACTAATCTGATTAACTTGAACACGGGCCGCCTCCCCCTGGCTACTTCCCAGACTACGGATATTACTGAGCTACAACGGAAGCTTGACGTGGCCGGGGATGACATTGCGTTAATCAATATGCGTCTTGACGAGGCGCAAGGTTTGTATTCGGGGTAATCCCTTCAAGTACATTTTTGTTATGTAAGCATGACGCTGAAAGTTATATACTAGAATATGCATGACTGCAGATCGTGCTGCCGCCGTTGAAATTCTTCGAGCGGAGCTGGCGCAGGCCAAGGAGCGGGCCCGGTTTAGTGATGCAGCTGCTGAGAAGGCATCGGCTGAGTTAAGATCCGCACAAGCTGCTCGGCGCCAAGATGAGGAGAAGATATCCATGATGACGCTCGAACTGAAAAATGCTGCTAGCCGTTGTGAACTTCTTGCGAAGCAAAATGAAGCCAAAATGGCTGAACTTGACAAGGCCTTACGAGAGTCAAGAGAAGCGTGGTCTAAATCCAGTGCAGCTCGTGAGGAGATCCGGCAAGCTAGGGAGATTGCGGCTGGTAAGCCCTTTTTATTACAGACTAAGTTCGGAGATCCGAATTATGCTCAGCTTAACCAAGTGTGGAGTTCTCCAGACGTGTTTTTGGACCTGCCAAAGAGTTCATTCCATGCGGCGCAGTTTTACCAAGCGCAAGAGGGGTATGCGACGGAGAAGCTTTTCTCGTCACGGTTCGGCGTATCAAAACGCCCTCTGGTACTGAAAGAACAAATGTCCCAATGGGCCGAGCTTCACAGGATGTCTGAGCCTGCCATGAAGAACGTCATACTTCAGCTGTGGCCGACTGAGCCGATTCCGAATAGTTATTTTGGCTTGGTGCGGTGGCTTGCTAATGCGGTGCCACGTATCGACGCTGTAAAGCGGTCGGCGTGCATTGAAGGTGCACGGATGGCCTTTGCCCGAGTCAAGACATATTGCGGGAAGATGAAGGTCGTCGATGTTGCAGCGCAAGGTCCACCCAAGGGCAAGGACCATCACGCACCGGAGCATTATTTTGAGGACGTCTTAGAGGTTACCCGCTTGATAGAGGGTCAATGTTCGAAAGGCATAATGTTCGGGTGAATTATTTACGAATTGTAAAAGACGATTGTTGTGATTAGTCTATATTTTTTATTTTTCCTAAAGGATTTTGTTCCTCCTGTGCGGCCGTTTGTATATGATCTGAAAGTTTTCTAGTCGTCGGCTTCAGCCCCCTCATAGGAAGTATGGGGGTGTTCGTAAAAAGCATCTGATGACTCTTGACCCAATGTCTTGCTTTGTGAAGGAGGTGTCAATGCGGTGAACCAGGCAACCTGACTATAGGGCGTTAACACTTTCACTTAGCCATAGGAGTTTTATGGTGGGACTACGACATAGCCCCTGGTATGTATGTATGCGGCTTACTCGTACGATGCGTTTATATGTTTAACCAAAAAGAGGTCCTTCGTGTAACACGGAGGAATCGCTAAAGATTCTGATAAGTCATCGAGTGGTTGACCAGCTCTCGCCGCATCATGACAGTCAGTTTTCGGCTTTCTGTACTGAGGTGCTTAACCAGGTGAACCGGAAGCACAATCGTAGTAGTTCTCCCTTTACTACCCTAGCCGATAGAGCAAAACGTAGGATAGCAAGCACAGGAGCCAGGCAACCCAACTATTGACCCAAGACATGATTCAGAGCTGATGCATATAAGGCCAAACTCGCGATGCCAAAGTACGCTATAGAGCTGTTCGGGCTTGTCGGCAACTCGCTTGTTCCCATGCCGAGCCCCTGGCAAGTTAGCAGGAAGTGTCTGTTTGAAACAACCGTAGGGGCAAAACTCGGTCCTTTAGAAAAAGAATGGATTATTTTTAGTGGGATCTGAGTGATGTGCCATTCATGTCTATAGATAACAATGCTGCAACCCCGGCTATTTAATATGCCAGGGATCAAAGGCAGAGGAAAAAGGCACTTTACAGGCTCGAAATAGAGAGTGCGGTCTACAAAAAGTAATTTTGGACCTCCTGTAGCACGTCTGCGCCGCCTGTCCGCGGTGAAGGGACTCCTTGACGGGAATAGCCCCTTAGGTGAGTGTACGGATCCGAACTCCTATGGAGTCAGTTTATATGTTTGTCCTTTGCGTCACCTGTTTTTAAGAGAAAAGAAAGAAAAAGGAAAGTAGATAAAAATGTTACTGGAATGCTTGCAGGCTTGTCCGTATTGTGCTTCCGCCCATGCCCATGGTATCTTGAGTGTGTAGTGATGTATGCGCGACACAAATTTTCCGAGTATATGAAGTGGGCGGTGGAAGCCGAACTGCTATTTCCGCTTCGTGATTGATCGATCCTCGGGGGGAAATTGCTTCTGACCCCCGGTATTTGGTTGGTGAACCCTTCCGTCATTCCTATCGCCTGGCGGCCCCCTCCCCTTGTATTCGGCATTGAGCTTGCCGACCTGCTAAGACCCAACAACTTTTGTTGGTATGATTAGCTGGTTTATCGGGGTGTCCATGAATCTGGCAAGGTCGGTCCAGTATCCTGTCTAGGTTGGATGGTCCGTCTTGGTTAGCCTTCAATGGATTTCTCCGTTGACCGGGTTTGGGATTGCTGAATCCGGCGTTGACCGATGTGTCGCATGATCTGTCATTATCATTGTGACTGTTGTGTTTGATTCGTCGTGGTTTTCCATTGCTGCCTCGGATTTTGGAGGTGCCCGAGTCGCTGGTGCTATTGCTTCTACGAGCGATTCATTAGAGCGGTAAGGGCTGTCATGGATTTAGGTCCTTCTTGACTAAGGTGGCGTGCAAGCCATTCATCCCGGACGCTGTGTTTGAAGGCTGCAAGGGCTTCCGCGTCCGGACAGTCGACGATTTGGTTCATTTTAACTAAGAACCTAGTCCGGAGTTTCCTGGCCGACTCTCCGGGCTGCTGGACAATGTGACTTAAGTCATCAGCGTCCGGTGTCCGGACATATGTTCCTTGGAAGTTGTCACGAAAGGCGTCCTCCAAATCTTCCTAGCTGCCAATAGATTTTTCCGGCAGACTGTTTAACCAGTGCCGAGTTGGTTCTTTGAGTTTTAGTGGTAGGTATTTGATGGCATGAAGGTCATCTCCGCGGGCCATGTGGATATGGAGGAGGAAGTCCTCGATCCATACCGCAGGATCCATTGTTCCATCGTATGATTCGATATTCATGACTTTGAACCCGTCTGGGAAATCATGCTCCATTACTTCGTCTGTGAAGCAAAGCTGGTGTGCGGCGCCTCTATATTGGGCCACACTGCGACGTACCTCCGATGGAGTCCATTTGCGGTCTTCGGCCTGAGTGTGGCTAGGTTTGTCACGTCCGAATAGGTAGCCATCGCCGTGTGTCGAGGCACGTCCTTGTGATCCATAGATCAATATGGTATGCCCTGCTCTGTTATTCCGGTCCTACCGGAGGTCATATTTGTGACCGAGAGCTATTTTATCTTTGCCATTATAATTAGGCGGGGTGGGCTGGTGCTTGGCTTGAGTTGCCGCTTTATCCCGGCCACGTGGTATTTTGTCAGCCCTATTGCGTGACGATGGTATGAGCTCTAGTGCCTCATTGTCGAACTGAGGTAGTAATTTGCGCTTCTGGTAACTTTTGGCTAGGCGCTTATGGCTGTATTCTTCGCTGCGAGGACATCAGTCCATTTATCATTTAGTAGATCTTGATCAGCTTGAAGTTGCACCTGCTTCTTTTTCAGGCTTCTTGAAGTGGCTTTTAGCCGGTGCTTGAAGCACTCCTGCTCGGTAGGTTCCTCGCGCACGATGAAATCCTCGTCCCCGAGGCTCTCCTCATCCTCGGAGAGCGGAAGATAATTACTGTCCTCCGAGTCTTCATGTATGGCCTATTCATCAGTGTTATTGTGCCCGTCTTCCCATTCATTCTGTTCAGACGTTGGCCCAATGGGACCTTCATTGTCTTTAGTATCATCCGGATTATTATTTTCTCCGGTGCCGGTGTTGCTGTCTTTTGCACGGCGTGACTTAGAGCGGCGCCGCTGACGCCGGTGTCTAGGCTGTGTTCCAGGAGGTTTACCCTCAACTAGATCTAATTTCTCATCGTCATGAGGTTCTCTAGGTGTGTCCACCATGTATACGTTGTACGAAGAAGTGGCCGTCCGACGTCCGATAAGTGGTGGGTTTTGGCCATGTTCCTCCTCCACATCATCGTCCATACCATGGATGTCTTCGGAGCCGTAATCGAGCATGTCGGTTAAGTCGTCGATAGTGGCTATGAAGTGCATGGTGGGTGGGGAGTGAAATTCCCCATCATCAGCCCCTGGTTCAAACCGCATATAATTCGGTTGCGGGTCCTTTGCTAAGGACATGTTTTTTAATGAGTTTAGCATGTCGCCCAAAGGCGAGTGCTGGAATATGTCTGTGGCGCTGAACTCGAAGATCGATAAATGATCAAGTTCGGCGTCCGCGGGCTAACGTGGTTCGGAACTTATGGCCGGAGATGAGTCTGGAGTTCCGGTGACAAAGATGTCGTGAGAGGTTAAGTCTATGTGCGGCTCCAATGCCGTAGAATCCGTGGCCTCTGTGGTGGGGTTGATCCTCCCGTCCTCGAATGGCGCAGTCTGCTCCGGCTCTAAGGCCAGAGCGGTTATAGGAGCGATCTCCTGGATGCGGTCTAATGATAGATTTAGGTCATTATCATCGGGGTGACTGGGGGTAGCAGCCGCGGTCTCAAATTCGGCGAAGATCAAGTCTTCATGGATGTCTGCAACGCAGTTCAAGCTCCCAAATCTGACCCGATGGCTAGGGACATAGCTTTCGATCCGCTCCAGATGGCCAAGTGAATTGGCCCGCAATGCGAAGCCGCCAAACACAAAGATTTGTTCGGGGAAGAAAGTTTCTCCTTGGACAGCGTCATTATTGACAATTGAAGGGGCCATCAAAACTTTTGGCGACAACACAGTGGAACTCTCAATGAAATCACCAATGTCGGTGTCAAAACCGGCGGATCTCGGGTAGGGGGTCCCGAACTGTGCGTCTAAGGTCGATGGTAACAGGAGACAAGGGACACGATGTTGACCCAGGTTCGGGCCCTCACTATGGAGGTAATACCCTACGCCCTGCTTGATTGATATTGATGAGTATGAGTATTACAAGAGTTGATCTACCTTGAGATCGTAATGGCTAAACCCTAGAGGTCTAGCTTGCATGGCTATGATAATGAATCTCCCCTATCCGAGCTAAGTCCTCTAGTTTATATAGACACCGGAAGGATCTAAGGTTACACAAGGTCGGTTACAAAGAAGGGAATCAACATATCCGGTCGCCAAGCTTGCCTTCCACGCCAAGGAGAGACCCATCCGGACACGGGTACAGTCTTCGGTCTTCGTATCTTCATAGCCCATCAGTCCGGCCCATGGCTAACAGGCCGGACGCCCGAGGACCCCTTAGTCCAGGACTCCCTCAGTGAGATCCCATCATGGGGCCTTTTCCGGCATCCTGCCGGAGGGGGAATCGATCACTGAGGGCTTCTACATCAACACCCTTGCCTCTCTGATGAAGCGTGAGTAGTTTACTTCAGACCTACGGGTCCATGGCTAGTAGCTAGATGGCTTCTTCTCTATCTTTGATTCTCAATACAAAGTTCTCCTTGATGTTCTTGGAGATCTGTTCATTGTAATACTCTTTTCCGGTGTGTTTGTCGAGATCCGATGAATTGTGGATTTATGTTCAGCTTATCTATGAATATTATTTGAATCTCCTCTGAATTCTTATATGCATGATTTGATATCTTTGCAAGTCTCTTCGAACTATCGATTTGATTTGGCCGACTAGATTGGCTTTTCTTGCAATGGGAGAAGTGCTTAGCTTTGGGTTCAACCTTGCGGTGTCCTTTCCCAGTGATAGTAGGGGCAGCAAGGCACGTATTGTACTGTTGCCATGGAGGATAACAAGATGGGGTTTTCATCATATTGCTTGAGTTAATACCGCTACATCATGTCATCTTGCATAATGTGTTACTCTATTATTATGAACTTAATACTCTAGATGCAGGCACGAGTCAGTTAATGTGGTTGTAATAGTAGTAGATGCAGAACCGTTTTGATCTACTTGACACGGACATGATGCCTATATTCATGATCATTGCCTTAGATATTGTCATAACTTTGCACTTTTCTATCAATTGCTCGGTAGTAATTTGTTCACCCACTATAATAATTTCAATCTTGAGAGAAGCCACTAGTGAAACCTATGGCCCCCGGGTCTATTTTCCATCATATAAGTTTCCAATCTACAATTCTAGTTCACTATTTACATTCCTTTGCAATCTTTAATTTCCGTTCCATAAACCAAAAATACCAAAAAAATATTACTTTACCGTTTATCCATCTCCATCAGATCTCACTTTCCGAATAACCATGAAGGGATTGACAACCCCTTTCTCGTTGGTTGCAAGTTGGTGTTTGTTTGTGCAGGTATTCGATGGCTTGTTGCATAGTCTCCTACTGGATTGATACCTTGGTTCTCAAAACTGAGGGAAATACTTACGCTCCTTTGCTGCATCACCCTTTCCACTTCAAGGGAAAAACCAATGCAAGCTCAAGAGGTAGCAATGTGCAGTGCAGGTTGTTCCATGTTGGGACATGGATACCATGGGATATCACAATATCTCTTATCTAATTAATGAATCTATATACTTGTAAAGGGTTGAAGGCTTGAACTTTTGCCTGGTATTTTGTTCCACTCTTGACACCCTAGTTTCCGTCATACCGGTGTTATGTTCCTTGACAAGCGCTCCTAACACATGTGGGTGTATGGAACCCCCTGACTAGTCGCTTAGGAAAGAACTTGTCCAGCAAGGCCCAACTTTGGTTTTAAAATTTGCCAACATAATAATACTTATAATTAATTAATTAGCATAGGGGGTCGCGTCCCTGAGGAATCTTAATTCAACATAATATAGGGGGCCAATGTTGATGGTGTTGGTCCAAACTGGGCGATGTCCGGCGCCCCTGGGGCAACCGGGGTCTTAGCCAACCCGACATCTTTCACGTCCGGTGTGCCCTGAGAACGAAATACGCGTGGCTCCTATCGGGATTTGTCGGCACATCGGGTGGTCTTGCTAGTTTAGTTTTTACCTTTGTTTGAGAGGCAGGTCCACCAGAATTCCTTATCGTAAGCATCATGTTCTTCATGACGTGAGGATGTTCCACCGGATGGGCGTGGAATTTATAATGGACCACTTGGAGCACCCCTGCAGGGTTTTAAATCTTTTCGAGAGCCGTGCCCATGGTTATGTGGCAGATTGGAAATTTATAATATCTGATTGTAGAGAACTTGACACTAAACACGAAATAAAATACACCAACCGCATGCGTAACCGTGACCATCTCTTTTCGAAGGAGTTCGGGAAGAGAACATGGTGGTGTTATGATTGATTAATAAGTAGTTCATGATCACTTATTGATCATTACTAGGTGCGGCAATTATGCGTAGTTACTCTTCTTACTCTTGTATTCATAAGTTAGCCACCATACAATGCTTAGTGCTGCCGCAATCTCACCACTTATCCATTCCATACCCATTAAGCTTTGCTAGTTTTGATACCCATGGTAATGGGATTGCTAAGTCCTCGTGGCTCACAGATTACTACAACAACAAATGTGGGTACAGGTAATGCAATGATATGACGTGAGAGCGATGCTTACTTGTTTTGGAGTTCTTCTTCCGCTTCTTCTTCTTCGATGGCGGGATAGGTTCCTCATCGGCAGCCTGGGCTAGCAGGGTGGATGTTGTTTGAGTTTTCGTTTGTGTTACATCCGTAGTCGGATGTTGCTCCTCTATATGATGATTGATGTATTCATGTGGCGTTTGTATGCCATTGTATTTATCCCTAGTTGTGTTAAATATGGTACAATGTAATGATATCCACCTTGCAAAGCATCTTCAATATGTGGCTCTATCCTCGATGGGATCTCCGAGTTCCTCTGATATAGGATCGCATATTGGCGTGACAATTGTGTATCTCGTGAATGATACTCCACCTTCTATTTCAGAAGTTTATGCATCTTCTGATGCTGACTACTAGAAAGAAGTTGTGCGTAGTTAGATGGATTCCATCATGACTAACGGAACATGGGAGATCACTGATCGTCCTTATGGGTGTAAACCTGTAGGGTGTTAGTGGGTGTTTAAGAAAAAGCTTAGGCCTGATAGTACGATTGAAAATTACAAGGCACGACTTGTAGCCAAGGGATATACCCAAAAAGAAGGTGAAGATTTCTTTGATACTTATGCGCCTATGGCCTGATTGGCCACTATTGGAGTACTACTGTTATTGGCTACCTCACACAATCTTCTCGTTCATCAAATGGACATTAAGACTACTTTCCTAAATGGAGAGTTGGAGAAGGAAATTAACATGTAACAACCTGATGGTTTTGTAGTAGATGTCCATGAAGGAAGTGTGCAAATTGTTAAACTCTTTGTATGGTTTGGGACAAGCACCTGAGCAATGACACGAGAAGTTTGAAAGAACTTTGGCATCTACGGGCTTTGTTGCAAACGAAGCCGACAAGTGTGTGTAGTATCGCCATGGTGGGGGCGAGGGAGTTATATTATGTTTGTATGTTGATGACATACTTATATTTGGAACAAATCTCAAGGTCATTGAGGATGTGAAAGATTTTCTGAATCAAAACTTTGAGATGATAGACCTTGGAGTAGCTGATGTTACCTTGAACATCAAGCTTTTAAGAGGTGGTGATGGTGGGATCACTCTGTTGCAGTCTCACTATGTGGAGAAGGTACTGGATCGCTTTGGATATTCATATTGCAAACCTTCTCCATACCTTATGATCCGATTGTTTTGATTCAGAAGAACAAAGGAGAAACAAAGTATCCGTTGAGATATTCCCAAATCATTGGCTCGTTTATGTATTTACACAGTGCTACGAGGCCTGACATCTCATTTTCTGCGAGTAAACTAAGTCAGTTTGTTTCAAACCTGGGAGATGTTGGCATGCACTTGAGAGAATAATGCGCTATCTAATACGAACTACGAGTTATGGACTTCACTATACCGAGTATCCAAGGGTACTTGAAGGTTATAGTGATGCGAATTGGATATCTGATGCTGATGAGCTTAAAGAGACAAGTGGTTATGTGTTTACACTTGGTGGTGTCACTGTTTCCATGAATTCTTGCAAGGAGACCATCTTAAGAAGGTCAACAATGGAAGCACAACTCACAACATTAGACACGGCAACAATTGAAGCAGAATGGCTTCGAGAACTTTTGATGGACTTGCCGGTGGTTGAAAAACCAATACCAACTATTCTAATGAATTGTGGTAATCAAACAATGATCGTTAAGGTAAATAGTTCTAATGATAATAAGAAGTCATCAAGACATGTGAGAAGGAGACTGAAATCTGTCAGGTTCATGAGAAACTCCAGAGTTGTAGTGTTGGACTATATAAACACATCGAAGAATATGGCAGATCCCTTCACAAAGGGTTTATCACAAAATGTGATATACAATGCATCGAGGGAGATGGAATTGAGACCCACTACATAAGTTGTTCATGGTGGTAACCCATTCTTTGTGATCGGACATCCCGTGAATTAGAATTGGCGAGACAAGCTATTGGATAACTGAGAGGAGAATATATATTTGATAAAAATCCACTCCGTTTGATGCAACTTTCTTCTCATCTGCATGGAAGGTTGATATTTATCCTAATTGGTTCTGAATGGCTTGGGTAGGCAACGATGTTGTCCTACATAACATATAGAAAGAACACACCTATATCAGTTAGACTATTAAAAGTCGCGGTCTGTGAGAGTTGGGTGTTCTCTAATTAACTCGTGAAGAGGCCCCAAAGTATGACGTATATGCTCCTACCCGCGGGAAAGTTTTCAGCGGTCTAGTATCGGTCAAGGCTTTTACGTGAAACTTGTTTGCACCAATCTTGTAGTTCAAGTCGTAGTCCACTGTTCAAGTTGTGAACGAGTGTAGCATGGAGTTCTAGGTGGAAATTCAACTTAACAGTCTCCACCTAAACGCCAATATATAAACAATGTTTTGGAACCATAGGCATTTTTATGTGCCTCTAGGATCTGGTGGGGGGTTGTGGGAATTATTTGGCCCTAGCCCATATAATAATTCATATCTTCTACCAATAGTTCAAAGTAAACCTAAGAGCCTCACGTGGCCCATTCATGCACGACAAGGTTGTGTGGAAAATTGTCCCATGCCACATATATGCGTTGTTTTATCATGCGAAAAGAAAGTTGGAGCGATTGACGCATAAATGGGAGAAGAAACTGAACACTTCATGTGATTTTTATTGTGCTTGTTTCTTCTCTCCTTAATGGTTTTTAGTGTGTCTGTTTAATGGGGTTTATTGCACCGGTTTCTCTTCTACTAATGAATGTCCAGTTTCAACTCTTCTCGCGTATATAAGAGGTCGCTCCTCTATAGGCAAGCACAACAACTCTTAATCTCATTTCAAACCATTGATCCTCCTATCTCTTTCCCATCTCTCTTCCTAGTGTGCACTAGAAAGTGAGACAACATGCCTCTGAAACCCCACCTCTTGTGATCCTGTACGGGAGAGGGTGTTGGGAAACGTAGCATGCAATATAAAAAAAATTCCTACGCTCATGCAAGATCTATCTAGGATATGCATAGCAACGAGAGGGGGAGAGTGTGTCCACGTACACTCGTAGATCGAAAGCAGAAGCATTTGACAACGAAGTTGATGTAGTCGAACTTCTTCTCGTTTCGACCGATCAAGCACCGAATGTACGGCACCTCCGAGTTCTGCACACGTTCAACTCAATGACATCCCTCGAACTCTTGATCTAGCAAAGTGTCGAGGGAGAGTTCCGTCAGCACGATGGCATGGTGATAGTGATGGTGAAGTGATCCACGCAGGGCTTCGCCTAAGCACTATAAAGATATGACCGTGGGCGTAAACTGTGGAGGGGGCGCCACACACGGCTATAAGTTATTGGTGTGTGTTCTAGGCGCCCCATCCCCACGTATATATAGGTGGGAGGGGGAGGGGGACAGCCAAGGGGCGCCCCAAGTAGGAGGAATCCTACTTGGGGGCCTTGTCCAATTCGCCCCCCCTACCATATCCACCGGAGGGGGAAGGATAGAGGAGGGAGGAGGGAATGAAGGGGGAGGATGAATCCCTCCCCTTCCTTCTCTCTTCCCCTATTTACCTTTCCCTCAGGTGCGACCCATACGGGGGGTGCACCAGCCCCTGCTGGCTGTTCTGTTTCCCCTCTTGGCTCATTAGGCCCGTATCTTTGTCGGGGTCCCGGAACCCCTTCCGGTGACCCGATATGTACCCGGTACTCTCCAGAACACTTCTGGTGTCCGAATACTATTGTCCTATATATCAATCGTTACCTCCCGGCCATTTCGAGACTCCTCGTCATGCCCATGATCTCATCCCAGACTCCGAACAACATTCGATCAACATATCACATAACTCATATAATACAAAATCGTCATCGAACGTTAAGCGTGCGGACCCTACGGGTTCGAGAACTATGTAGACATGACCGAGACACCACTCTGGTCAATAACCAATAGCGGAACCTAGACGCTCATATTGGTTCCTACATATTCTACGAAGATCTTTATCGGTCGAACTGTAATGACAACATACGTTATTCCCTTTGTCATCCGTATGATTCGATCGTCGGTATCTTTATACCTAGTTAAATCTTGTTACCGACAAGTCTCTTTAATTGTTCTGTAATACATCATCCCATAACTAACTCATTAGTCACTTTGCTTACAAGGCTTCTTATGATGTGTATTACCGAGAGGACCCAGAGATACCTCTCCGATACTCAGAGTGACAAATCCTAATCTTAATCTATGCCAACCCAACAAACACCTTAGGAGATACCTGTAGAGCATCTTCATAATCACCCAGTTACCTTGTGACGTTTGATAGCACATAAGGTATTCCTCCGGTATCCGGGAGTTGCATAATCTCATAGTAGAAGGAATATGTATTTGACATGAAGAAAGCAATAGCAATAAAACTGAATGATCAATATGCTAAGCTAACGGATGTGTCTTGTCCATCAGATCATTCTCCTAATGATGTGATCCCGTTCATCAATTGACAACACATGTCTATGGTTAGGAAACTTAACCATCTTTGATTAACAAGCTAGTCTAGTAGAGGCTTACTAGGGACATGGTGTTTTGTCTATGTATCCACACATGTATCAAGTTTTCGGTTAATACAATTCTAGCATGAATAATAAAAATTTATCATGATATAGGGAAATATAAAATAAGAAATTTATTTCCTCCAGGGCATATTTCCTCCAGTCTCCCGCTTGCACTAGAGTCAATAATCTAGTTCACATCGCCATGTGATTAACACCAATAGTTCACATCGCCATGTGACCAACACCCAAAGGGTTTACTAGAGTCAATAATGTAGTTCACCTCACCATGTGATTAATACCCAAAGAGAACTAAGGTGTGATCATGTTTTGCTTATGAGAGAGGTTTAGTCAACGGGTCTGCCACATTCAGATCCGTATGTATTTTGCAAATTTCTATGTCTACAATACTCTGCATGGAGCTACTCTAGCTAATTGTTCCCACTTTCAGTATGTATCTAGATTGAGACTTAGAGTCATCCGGATTAGTGTCAAAGCTTGCATTGACGTAACCTTTTACGACGAACTATTTTCCACCTCCATAACCAAGAAACATTTCCTTAGTCCTCCAAGGATAATTTTGATTGTTGTCTAGTGATCTACTTCTGGATCACTATTGTACTCCCTTACCGAACTCATGGCAAGGTACACAATAGGTCTGGTACATAGCATGACATACTTTATAGAACCTATGGCTGAGGCATAGGGAATGTCTTTCATTCTCTGTCTATCTTATGTTGTCGTCAGGCTTTGAGTCTTACTCAACTTCACACCTTGCAATACAGGCAAGAACTCCTTCTTTGACTGATCCCTTTTGAACTCCTTCAAAATCTTGTCAAGGTATGTACTCATTGAAAATCTTATCAAGCGTCTTGATCTATCTTTATAGATCTTGATGCCTAATATATAAGTAGCTTTACGGAGGTCTTTTATTGAAAAATTCTTATTCAAGTATCCTTTTATGCTATCCAGAAATTCTATATCATCTCCAATCAATAATATGTCATCCACATATAATATCAAAAACTCTACAGAGCTCCCACTCACTTTCTTGTAAATACAGGCTTCACCATAAGTCTGTATAAAACCATATGCTTTGGTCACCTTATAAAAGTGTATATTCTAACTCCGAGATGCTTCCACCGGTCCATAGATGGATCACCGGAGTTTGCACACTTTGTTAGCACCTTTAGGATCGACAAAACCTTTTGGTTGCATCATATACAACTCTTCTTTACGAAATCCATTAAGGAATGCAGTTTTGATATCCATTTGCCAGATTTCATAAAATTTGGCAATCGCAAAAATGATTCGAACAGACTTAAGCATCGCTACGAGTGAGAAAATCTCATCGTAGTCAACACCTTGAACTTGTCGAAAACCTTTTCTGACAAGTCGAGCTTTGTAGATAGTAACACTACCATCAGCGTCCGTCTTCCTCTTGAAGATCCATTTATTCTCAATGGCTTGCGGATCATTGGGAAAGTCCACCAAATTCCACACTTTGTTCTCATACATGGATCCTATATCAGATTTCATGGCCTCAAGCCATTTGCGGAATCTGGGCTCATCATAGCTTCTTCATAATTCGTAGGTTCGTCATTGTTTAGTAACATGACTTCCAGAACATGATTACCGTACCACTCTGGTGCGGAATGTGCTCTAGTTGACGTACGAGGTTCGGTAATAACTTGATCTGAAGTTTTATGATCATTATCATTAGCTTCCTCTCTAGTTGGTGTAGGCATCATGGGAATGGAATTCACGGATGTGCTACTTTCCAATTTGAGAGTAGGTACAACTACCTCATCAAGCTCTACTTTCCTCCCAGTCACTTCTTTCGAGAGAAACTCTTTGTCTAGAAAGGATTCATTCTTAGCAACAAATATCTTTCCTTTGGATCTGTGGTAGAAGGTGTACCCAATAGTTTCCTTTTGGGTATCTCATGAAGATGTACTTCTCCGATTTGGGTTCGAGCTTATCAAGCTAAAACTTTTCACATAAGCATCGCAACTCGAAACTTTAAGAAATGATAGCTTAGGTTTCTTGCCAGACCATAGTTCATGTGGTACCATCTCAACGGATTTAGATGGTGCCCTATTTAACGTGAATGCAGCTGTCTCTAATGCATAACCCCAAAACGACAGTGGTAAATCAGTAAGAGACATCATAGATCGCACCATATCTAATAAAGTACGGTTACGACGTTCGGACACACCATTACACTATGGTGTTCCAGGTGGCATGAGTTGTGAAACTATTCCACATTGTTTTAAATGAAGGCCAAACTCTTACCTCAAATATTCGCCTTCGTGATCAGATCATAGAAACTTTATTTGCGTGTTACGATGATTCTCCACTTCACTATGAAATTCCATGAACTTTTCAAATGTTTCAGACTTGTGTTTCCTTAAGTAGATGTGCCCATATGTGCTCAAATCATCTATGAAGGTCAAAAAATAACGATACCTGTCGCGTGCCTCAACACTCATCGGACCTCACACATCGGTATGTATTATTTCCAATAAGTCATTAGCTCGCTCCATTGTTCTAGAGAATGGAGTTTTAGTCATCTTGATCATGAGGCATGGTTCGCAAGTATCAAATGATTCATAATCAAGTGATTCCAAAAACCCATCTGTATGGAGTTTCTTCATGCCATTTACACCAATATGACCTAAACGGTAGTGACACAAGTATGTTGCAGGATCATTATCAACTTTGCATCTTTTGGCATCAATATTCTGAATATGTGTATCACTACGATCGAGATTCAATAAACCATTCATATTGTGTATGACCATAGAAGGTTTTTTTCATGTAAATAGAGTAACAATTATTCTTTGACTTCAATGAATAATCGTATTGCAATAAACATGATCCAATCATATTCATGCTCAACACAAACACTAAA